>NC_134356.1:641902180-642202180 GCF_048569485.1 Anomaloglossus baeobatrachus | reverse complement strand
AGTAAACATCGGGTAACCAAGAAGCCCTGTCCTTGGTTACCCGATATTTACCTTTGTTACCAGCCTCCGCCGCTCTCACTGTCAGTTCCGGCTCCTGCTCCTGCTCTGTGCACATGTAGCTGCAGGACACATCGGGTTAATTAACCCGATGTGTGCTGTAGCTAGGAGAGCAGGGAGCCAGCGCTAAGCAGTGTGCGCTGCTCCCTGCTCTCTGCACGTGTAGCTCTGTGCGCTGGTAACCAAGGTAAATATCGGGTTGGTTACCCGATATTTACCTTAGTTACCAAGCGCAGCATCTTCCACGCGGCGCTGGGGGCTGGTCACTGGTTGCTAGTGAGCTCACCAGCAACTCGTGTAGCGACGCTCCAGTGATCCCTGCCAGGTCAGGTTGCTGGTGGGATCGCTGGAGCGTCGCAGTGTGACATCTCACCAGCAACCTCCTAGCAACTTACCAGCGATCCCTATCGTTGTTGGGATCGCTGGTAAGTTGCTTAGTGTGACTGGACCTTTAGCCTAGAGAGATAAGGAAGAAGATAGAAGGAAAAATGAGGATGGAAGAAGACTACCCCTGTGATTGTTTGATGGCCAACCATTCAGCTGGCATCATGAACTTCAATGACTATTCTTTTTAACCCGTGTAGACGTCTAAAGTAAGTGCAAGTGCATCCCAATAAATTAGAATATCATCAAAAAATTAATTTATTTCAATAATTCAATACAAAAAGGGAAAAGCATATACAGCTGTGCTCAAAAGTTTACATACTCTGGCAGATTTTTTGCTTTCTTGGCCTTTTTTCAGAGAATATGAATTATAACACAAAATTTATTTCCACTCGTGGTTAGTGTTGGGTGAAGCCATTTATTGTCAAACTACTGTGTTTTCTCTTTTTAAATCATAATGACAACCAAAAACATCCGAATGACCCTGATCAAAAGTTCACATACCCCAGTTCTTAATACCGTGTATTGCCCCCTCTAACATCAATGACAGCTTGAAGTCTTTTGTGGTAGTTGTGGATGAGGCTCTTTATTTTCTCAGATGGTAAAGCTGCCCATTCTTCTTGGCAAAAAGCCTACAGTTCCTGTAAATTCCTGGGCTTTCTTGCATGAATTTCGTGCTTGATTTCTACCCAGACTGCCTCAATGATATAACGTCCCAGAACATAAAATAAATAAATAATATTTTTTATGGTGATCCTCCTTGTATGACACATTCTTTTCTCTATATATTGAACGTCCCAGAAAAAGGGCGAGAAAGCAAAAAGTCTGCCGGGGTGTGTAAACTTTTGAGCACAACTGTATTATACAGAGTCATTACACACAGAGTAATCTATTTATATATATTATATAGAGTCATTACACACAGAGGCATCTATTCCTATATATTATATACTCATTACACACAGAGGGATCTATTTCTATATATTATATAGAGTCATTACACACAGAGTGATCTATTCATTTATATAATATAGAGTCATTACACACAGAGGCATCTATTCCTATATATTATATACTCATTACACACAGAGGGATCTATTTCTATATATTATATAGAGTCATTACACACAGAGTGATCTATTCATTTATATAATATAGAGTCATTACACACAGAGGGATCTATTTCAAGTGTTTATTTCTGTTAATGTTGATGATTATGGCTTACAGCCAATGAAAACCCAAAAGTAATCATCTCAGAAAATTAGAATATTATATAAGACCAACTGAAAAAATGATTTTACACTCAGAAATGTTGGCGCCTACTGAAAAGTCTGTAAAGTAAGTGCCTCAATACTTGGTCGGGGCTCCTTTTGCATGAATTCCTGCATCAATGCGGCAATGTGGTATGAAGGCGATCAGCCTGTGGCACTGCTGAGGTGTTATGGAAGCCCAGGTTGCTTTGATAACAACCTTCAGCTCATCTGTATTGTTGGCTCTGGTGTCTGTCATCTTCCTCCTGACAATACTCCATAAATTCTCTATGGGGTTTAGGTCAGGAAAGTTTGCTGGGCAAACACAGTGATACTGTGGTTAGTAAACCAGGTACTGGTACTTTTGGCAGTGTGGACAGGTGCCAAGTCCTGCTGGAAAATGAAATTTCCATCTCCAAAAAGCTTGTCGGCAGAGGGAAGCATGAAGTGCTCTAAAATTTCCTGGTAGATGGCTGCGCAGACTTTAGTCTTGATAAAACACAGTGTTTCTACACCAGCAGATGACATGGCTCCCCAAACCATCATGATTGTGGAGACTTCACACTAGACCTCAAGCAGCTTGGATTGTGGCCTCTCCACTCTTCCTCCAGACTCTGGGACCGCGATTTCCAAATGAAATGCAAAATTTACTTTAATCTGAAAACAACACCTTGGACCACTGAGAACAGTCCAGTTCTTTTTCTCCTTGGCCAGGTAAGACGCTTCTGGCGTTGTCTATTGGTCATGAGGGGCTTGTCACAACAAATGTGACACTTGTAGCCCATGTCCTGGATACGTCTGTGTGTGGTGGCTCTTGAAGCACTGACTTCAGCAGCGTCCACTCCTTGTGAATCTCCCCCATAATTTTGGAATGGCCTTTTCTTAACAATCCTATCAAGGCTGGGGATATCCTGGTTGCTTGTGCACCTTTTACCTTCCACTCAACTTTCCATTAATATGCTTCGATACAGCACTCTGTGAACAGCCAGCTTCTTTAACAATGACCTTTTGTGGCTTACCCACCTTGTGGAGTGTATCAATGACTGCCTTTTGGACATCTGTCAAGTCATCAGTCTTCCCCATGATTGTGTAGCCTACTGAACCAGACTAATGGACCATTTTAAACACTTAGGAAGCCTTTGTAGGTGTTTTGTGGTAATTACTCTAATTTTCTGAGATAATGACTTTTGGGTTTTCATTGGCTATAAGTCATAATCATCCACATTGACAGAAACAGACACGTGAAATAGATCCCTCTGTGTGTAATGACTCTATATAATATATGCGTTTCCCTTTTTGCATTGAATTACTGAAATAAATTACTTTTTGATAGTATTCAAATTTATTGAGATGCCCTTGTATATTAGATACCAAATTTGATGTTTGAAGACCACCAAAATACTGTAGTGTTCTTAAAGGAACTATTACCATAATATTTATGAGACCTTAAACAATTTATTTAGTAATGTAGATATCACATCCCTTTATGGTACACATAATATTATAATTTCAATTTTGAATTATAATATGGTATGTCATCACTTTATGATTGGTGCAGAAATACCTCTGAGAACCCCCCACCGGTCCAGAGAATTCTTACTGTTTTTTTTCCCAAAAAAGTATTTCCATGGCCAGCTTCTTCAGCCTCTGTTTATCACTACATATAGAAGTGAAGAAACCTGTGAATGTGTCAGCATATTTTTGATCTGCCCACAAACCAACGAAACATCAGATTGCACTAGGATCAATGTTATTCTATAGGTCTGTGCACATTCACGATTTTACCTTGGACTTAGCTGACATGAGGAAAAAAATTTGCATGCTCAAGTTTGATCTGATATTTGGATCGCGCTTGGCCATGCAAGTCAATGAGTGCTTGGGAAACATCGGTTAACACTCAGATGACTTCTAACCACCATGACTGGAGTGGAGAAGACGCAGAAATGTTATTCTCCAACTTCTCCTCATTTAATGCGGGCTTCACACGGTACGATCTATCGTGCGATTGCACGAGCGATCGTACCCGCCCCCATCATTTGTGTGTCACGGGCAATTAGTTGCCCATGTCGTACAAAGTCGTTAACCCCCCGTCACACATACTTACCTCCCGGCCGACCTCGCTGTGGGCGGCAAACGTCCACTTCCTGAAGGGGGAGGAACGTTCGGCATCACAGCGAATCACACGGCAGCGGGCCAATAGAAGCGGAGGGGCGGAGATGAGCGGGACGTAAACATCCCGCCCACCTGCTTACTTCCGCATTGCTGGCGGGACGCAGGTAAGCTGTGTTCGTCGTTCCCGGGGTGTCACAAGGAGCGACGTGTGCTGCCACGGGAACGATAAACAACCTGACGGACGATTTTTTTTAAAAGTGAGCGACGTGTCAACGATGAATGAGAAGGTGAGTATTTCTTCTCGTTCACCGCTGTCACACGGTACGATTTATCAGACGATGCCGGATGTGCGTCACTACCGACGTGACCCCGACGACATATCGCCCGATATATCGTACCGTGTGATGCCCGCATTAGAGAATTGAAAAAGAGACAGAAGTAGGACTCAACTAGGATGCATCAGTGGGTTGTCTGAGTTTTTCATGGACCCATACATTGAGTTTGATCCATAACTTGGTACGATAACAGCCTTGCCTTGTTTTTTTTTTTAAGTGGACACGCAGCTCAAAAAACCATAACCTAATTGGAACGTGTTCTATCCCAGGAAAACACAGATAAAAGAAGTATGTGAATGAGGATTTGAAGCTACCAGAACTTGACCACATCTTAATGAAACAACCTATATTACTTACCACTGATGCAGTTTAGATGAGAGGACGTTGGTTCTGTTTTTCTAATATAGATCGGTGCCATTTGCTTAATATTTGTATGGCATCTAGATAGGTCCTCCAGTATTGCAAAACTTTGGAAAGCAAAATACGAGGGCTACAAGGCAGGAGTCCACATCTCGTAAAACCAGACGTGAGCTGGTGGGCCCATAAATGTTTAATGAGGGGAACAAATGTAACATGAATCCCTTAAAGCAGTTCCCAGGATTAGAACAAGGGATCTGCTGAACAAAATGGGGATGACATGCAAATGAGAATCAATGGTCGTGTCTTAAATAAAAAACGCTGTTTTCTATTTACATACCCCAATTCAAATGCATACGCTGTTACAATCACCAAGACACGCAGCTGAATAATATTGAAAATGAGGTGTAATGTGCCGGGCTTATATGGGGCTGGCATTATTCCTATAGGTAACATTTTCCATTTCAATGGGATTACAAATCTGCATCTTCATCAATTCCCAGTATGCACCAGTCAGGTGTATTATCTAATTTACAGCCTTCCGGTAAAATTATACTTCTAATTTATATTTTTATCACATTTTCCACTGGTATTCTAATTTTTACGAATAATACACTCCTTTTTCTTAAGACTAAAGGCCGCTTTACACGCAATGACATCGCTAATGAAATGTCGTTGGGGTCACGGAATTCGTGACGCACATCTGGCCTTGTTAGTGATGTTGTTGCGTGTCACACGTACGAGCGACCGCTAACGATCAAAAATACTCACCCTATCAATGATCGTTGACACGCGGTCCATTTCCCAAATATCGTTGCTGTTGCAGGACGCAGGTTGTTCGTCGTTCCTGCGGCAGCACACATCGCTATGTGTGACACCGCAGGAACAAGGAACCTCCCCTTACCTGCGGCCGCCCGCAATGAGGAAGGAAGGAGGTGGGCGGGATGTTCGGCCCACCCGTCTCCGCCCCTCCGCTTCTATTGGGCACCCGCTTAGTGACGTCGTTGTGACGCTGAATGACCCGCCTCCTTAGAAAGGAGGCGGTTCTCCGGTCACAGCGACGTCGCTAGGCAGGTAAGTAGTGTGACGGGTCCAAGCAATGTTGTGCGCCACGGGCAGCGATTTGCCCATGTCGCACAACCGATGGGGGCGGGTACGCACGCTAGCGATATCAGTAACGATATCGCAGCGTGTAAAGCGGCCTTTAAGCCGTTGAAGTTTTAACTGATTGTGGTAAATAGCTGAATCCAGGCAAAAAGCGAAGGTACATATGTATGAAACCTAAAATATAACTTTTATTAGTGTATAGCTAAAAAAGTGAATCTCAGTTCACTCAGGGTGAGTAAAAACAGACAAACAATAACAATAATCATAGTCATGTTGCCATAGGGCTACATATACCCCGTCAGCTGCCCATTGATACAATATGGCAGTACTCGTCTTCACAAGCTTATTTGAGAATACCACTCAAACGAGGCTGCCAGGGTATAGTATGACTATATATGGACACACACTTCGTCGTACCCATAGGGCTAGAACAATCATTAATTTACAGAAAGTGTGTCCAAAAATCCATATTCATAAAAAAACATACGGGTATCGAGATTAAATCCCAGAAGGGAACGATCTTACCCGATCTTGTGGATGCGAGGATGGGCAACCTATATCAGGACAACACGGCTCGTAGATAGGGGGGCGGTCCACCAGCTCATCAAATCCCATACATCTATTGCCGAGTGTTCAACTCCAAAAATTGACGAAACACATTACTCCCTACGCGTTTCATATGGGAAATCATCAGGGGAGTGTTAGTGAAAGTAGTGCGGCACTTTTGAAGAGGATTCAGTCCTGACGCACACACACATGCGCAATACTGGGCATCTAAATATGGTCATATGATGTATATGGGCCATACCTCATTACTTTCACTAACACTCCCCGGATGATTTCCCATATGAAACGCGTCGGAAGTAATGTGTTTCATCAATTTTTGGAGTTGAACACTCGGCAATAGATGTATGGGATTTGATGAGCTGGTGGACAGCTCCCCTATCTACGAGCCGTGTTGTCCTGATATAGGTTGCCCATCCTCGCATCCACAAGATCGGGTAAGATCGTTCCCTTCTGGGATTTAATCTCGATACCCGTATGCTTTTTATGAATATGGATTTTTGGACACACTTTCTGTAAATTAATGATTGTTCTAGCCCTATGGGTACAAGGAAGTGTGTGTCCATATATAGTCATACTATACCCTGCCAGCCTCGTTTGAGTGGTATTCTCAAATAAGCTTGTGAAGACGAGTACTGCCCTTTTGTATCAGTGGGCAGCTGACGGGGTATATGTAGCCCTATGGCAACATGACTATGATTATTGTTATTGTTTGTCTGTTTTTACTCACCCTGAGTGAACTGGGATTCACTTTTTTAGCTATACACTAATAAAAGTTATATTTTAGGTTTCATACATATGTACCTTCGCTTTTTGCCTGGATTCAGCTATTTACTACAGTTGATACTGTGGATCCCCTGGGTATTTGCTATTACACTTTAACTGATTGTGGACTAATCTCTGATAACGCCGCATGTGTCGCGGGTGGGGAGGAGGGTGTCAGCACACCGCGCTCACCCCTTCTGCTCGGGTCCGGCAGCTGCTCAGTGGTGGCTCGAGCGGTGGGCCGGATCCCGGGGTTTCTCGAGCGACACTCCTCGCCCGTGAGTGAAAGGGGGTTTTTGGGATGTTGGGATAATGTCCGTGACGCCACCCACGGTTGTGGTGATGTGTAGCACCACCGCTGCTCTATGCGGGGATCCCGGGGATGGTGATGGGGAGCAGCCAGGTGTTGTGTTGCCCCTCCGTGGGTAGGGGTTGGTGATCCCGGGACCCGGTGATGGCTTGTGAGGTGCAGGGCCTGGTGGGCGCAGGGACGCGGGGGCAGCGCTGTGCCTTGCGGCACTGTGGTACTCACTCAGCCTGAGACACGGACACAGTTTGTACGGTAAACCAACGGCTGGTAGGACGGTCCCACAGACGGCTGCTTTGCTTTCCCGGTAGGTGACGGTGATGTCCCTCTTCCTTGCACCTGTATGTACGGTTGGTTGCGATGGGTCCCCACCGGTAACCCGCTCCCCGGCTTCAAGCTGGGCCGGAGGAGCACTACACTTTGCCCGCAGGCGCTGGCCCTCAGAGACTGGTGCCCTGGCGGTGGCGGTGCCTCTGTTGTACAGGTTGGACTGTTGCCTTCAATCGGGACTTGGTTGTTGGGGGAATCTACGTCCCCTTCACTGACGGATTCGGCAAATTTGGCGACTCCTAGCCTTGCCGGGGTCCGAGAGGCCCCTGCCCTGGTGCTGACTGTCTTTCGGAACACTGCTCCAGACCACCGGGCACACAGCCAACGGGGTCCTTCCAGGAACTTCCAAACGGTCCCCCTCCGGACAGTCACTGCCGTCGCTGACCTTGCTGTTCTGGCCCTACACAAAGCTGGACCCTTCAGGCTTTCCTTCCTTCTTGTCACCTCACTTGCTTTCCTCCTTTACCACTTCTCTCTCTTTACTTTCCCTTAGGTGTTTACACTTGCCCTCCCTGGGCTAATCTGCTGTTGACACAGGCTCACCCTGGGCTCCTCTGCCTGACACTTCCCGCCTCCAGAGCTGTGATCTCCTTGGTGGGCGGAGCCAACCGCCTGGCCCACCCCCTGGTGTGAATCATCAGCCTCTGGAGGAAGGCAACAAGGATTTTTGGTTCAGCTTAGGTGTGCCTACCTGGGATGTGGGGTGTGGTGGTGTTGTGACCTGTGACCCCTGGCTTGCCCAGGGCGACACATTCCCCCTTAGCAAAACGCAGACCGTCCGCGGGCTGCCGTCCTACACCGGTTTTATTTTTCTGTAAAAAGGGGATAACAGGGTTAAACAACATGCATAACATTTTTAATAAATTCTTCCCAAGACGGGAGGCACATTTTACTTTTAACGTTTCAACGGTATACGGTCACGGTTTCCGCTCTCTCCCACCCAAGTAACCTGGCCCTGATGCTGCCCCTAGAACCCAGGCAGCACCCCTTGACCCACAGTCCAGCACACGGTACCCGAGCGGGATCTGTCCTGCCCTCCAGAGGGTAGCCACCGGTTCCTTTGGTGGCTGGGCCCCAGCCTGCTCTGCTGAGGGCCCTCCCTCCAACCTGCCTCTCCGGAGGCGGCATTGCGGAAATGGTAACGGTACCCAACATATTTACAAGCCACTAACGTTTGTGGTTGCCCTGCAAAGTTCACGGGCTTGTCCATGGATAGTTCCCATGCATTTTTAAACGGTCCCCACGGGGACAACGGTGCCGGCTCCTGCCGGTTGCAAATCACACGGTGAATCAGGTGAACACTCGGTAATCATTTTCACTTATCATTTCTGTAAACTTTCAAAACTTTGCAAACAAACAGGTGGTCCCAACTGGGACGGTGCAACGGGCATCCGCTGCCCTACTCGATGTCTTCGTCCTCCTCACCCGGTTCGGGGTGGAAGGACACGGGCACCAGCCCCTCCAGTGCGTAGCAAGCACGGCGTGGAAGGGCCGCTCGATACCCGTCGCCCCCGGTTCGGGGAACATAAGTGGCCTCCATGCCAGACAGGGCAACGACCCCATCCTCTTCCTCTGACACAGGCTCGGTGTCAGGCCCGGAGTCGCTATCTTCTGCCCCCGCTGCAGTCACAGAGGGAGGCACACCCGCCGGGCCAGGTGCGGTGCAGCGCGCGAGCGAGCAGGACGGAGGTAACACAGGAGCCAGGGGTAGACCGGGTCCCTCAGCCGCAGCAACCGGTCCCTCGGGGACACAGGGGCGTGGGTCATTTTCCAGCTCCTCCATCACGGCCTCCACTCCATACACTCGCGCCACAGCAACTAGGGCCTCCACCTCCGCGGCCCACTGCTCCATCAGCCCGCCGATCTGACTCTGGTAGCGACGGCAGATCCCCGCCGCCCGGGCTCTCAACCATGCTGCTGTTCCAGACACCGGCTCGGTAGTCTCCGCAGAACTAGGTGGGGCGGACATCTCGGCAGTTATGCTTTCCAGGAACCCAGTCCGTCTGCAGAGTCCTGGCGTCTCTGCTTGTATAGCCGCAGCTACATGCGGCCGGCCGCCATCGCGTCCCCCTTAGCTCTTTCCGGTCCCTCCTCCCTCGGGGCGGGGTTCTGGCCTTCGCGCCTCTACTGCTCGAGAAGACGCTCGAGCGGGAACTTTTCGCGCCAAAGATGGCGGCTTCTGAAATTTTTCTGCCGGATACCTCCGGCGGTAACAAGGCGCACCTCTACCGGACGGCAGAGCGGTAAGATCCTGTTCGTGACGCCAAGTTGTCACGGGCGGGGAGGAGGGTGTCAGCACACCGCGCTCACCCCTTCTGCTCGGGTCCGGCAGCTGCTCAGTGGTGGCTCGAGCGGTGGGCCGGATCCCGGGGTTTCTCGAGCGACACTCCTCGCCCGTGAGTGAAAGGGGGTTTTTGGGATGTTGGGATAATGTCCGTGACGCCACCCACGGTTGTGGTGATGTGTAGCACCACCGCTGCTCTATGCGGGGATCCCGGGGATGGTGATGGGGAGCAGCCAGGTGTTGTGTTGCCCCTCCGTGGGTAGGGGTTGGTGATCCCGGGACCCGGTGATGGCTTGTGAGGTGCAGGGCCTGGTGGGCGCGGGGGCAGCGCTGTGCCTTGCGGCACTGTGGTGCTCACTCAGCCTGAGACACGGACACAGTTTGTACGGTAAACCAACGGCTGGTAGGACGGTTCCACAGACGGCTGCTTTGCTTTCCCGGTAGGTGACGGTGATGTCCCTCTTCCTTGCACCTGTATGTACGGTTGGTTGCGATGGGTCCCCACCGGTAACCCGCTCCCCGGCTTCAAGCTGGGCCGGAGGAGCACTACACTTTGCCCGCAGGCGCTGGCCCTCAGAGACTGGTGCCCTGGCGGTGGCGGTGCCTCTGTTGTACAGGTTGGACTGTTGCCTTCAATCGGGACTTGGTTGTTGGGGGAATCTACGTCCCCTTCACTGACGGATTCGGCAAATTTGGCGACTCCTAGCCTTGCCGGGGTCCGAGAGGCCCCTGCCCTGGTGCTGACTGTCTTTCGGAACACTGCTCCAGACCACCGGGCACACAGCCAACGGGGTCCTTCCAGGAACTTCCAAACGGTCCCCCTCCGGACAGTCACCGCCATCGCTGACCTTGCTGTTCTGGCCCTACACAAAGCTGGACCCTTCAGGCTTTCCTTCCTTCTTGTCACCTCACTTGCTTTCCTCCTTTACCACTTCTCTCTCTTTACTTTCCCTTAGGTGTTTACACTTGCCCTCCCTGGGCTAATCTGCTGTTGACACAGGCTCACCCTGGGCTCCTCTGCCTGACACTTCCCGCCTCCAGAGCTGTGATCTCCTTGGTGGGCGGAGCCAACCGCCTGGCCCACCCCCTGGTGTGAATCATCAGCCTCTGGAGGAAGGCAACAAGGATTTTTGGTTCAGCTTAGGTGTGCCTACCTGGGATGTGGGGTGTGGTGGTGTTGTGACCTGTGACCCCTGGCTTGCCCAGGGCGACACACATGTGTTGCCGGACAGTGTGAACGGCATCCAGAGAAGCCGGTTGAAGTCCGGAGTGTCCAGCTGCAAGCAGGTACCACGCACCACTCTATCCCCAGTGTCTATAGTGTACCGAGGTGGGATGAGGACTGCAACCCTCGCCCATGACTACCGCCCCTGGCCACGTTACAGTTATACCCAGAGCACTGTTTTTAAAATTTTCTAAAGGCAATTTATATTGGCAAAATGCAGTGTGTAGAGACTACACTAATATTTTTTTTTAAGACCACCAAGAATACGTGGATAGAACCAGAGTGATGTTTTTAATTTTTTCTACATGCAATTAAAATTGCCAACATGCAGTGTGTACAGACTGCACTAATAATTTTTTTTAAGAACACCAATAATACATGGCTATAACCAGATGATGTTTTTAAATTTTTCTAAAGGCAATTAAAATTGCCAACATTAAGTGTGTAGAGACTACACTAACAATTTTTTTAAGACCATGAATAATATGTGGCTAGAACCAGACCGGTCTTTTAAAATTTTTGCTATCAACCCTGCATGATGACCCTTCTTGCTGTCAGCTTGCTCCACCGGTTAGTAGCTGGCTCTGTGGCTCTAGCCCAGGCAGGGCTGGCGTCAGCACCCGGTGTACCTGGACAAGTGACGGAGAGCCCACTTGCAATCGGCATGGGCGGTGATGTATTCTGCGGCCCCCTAGTGAATGACCTGCATAGAACTGGGACCACCGTAACAAAGGCTATCATCAGTAACACACTACACTGATAGGGACTCAGATTCTGCAGTGCCAGATGTGTTCCCCTGCTTAAGCCAGTACATGTCCGGGCCAGTCTGAAGTTTGCTAGAGAGCATTTAGATTATCCAGAAGAGTATTGAGAAAATGTCATATGGTCTGATGAAACCAAAGTAGAACTGTTTGGTAGAAACACAACTCGTCATGTTTGGAGGAGACAGAATGCTGAGTTGCATCCAAAGAACACCATACCTACTGTGAAGCTTTGGTTTGGCAACATTATGCTTTGGGATTGTTTCTCTGTAATGGGACCAGGACGAATGATTCGTGTACATCAAAGAATGAATGGGGCCATGAATCGTGAGATTTTGAGTGCATTGAAGGTGAAATATGGCTTGGTCTTTCAGCATGAAAATGATCCCAAGGAACACCACCAGGACAACAAAGAAGTGGCTTCGTAGGAAGCATATGAAAGTATTGTAGTGGCCTAGCCAGTCTCCAGATCTCAACCCCATAGAAAACCTTTGGAGGGAGTTGAAATGCTGTGTTGTCCAGCGACAGGCCCAAAATATCACTGCTCTAGAGGAGACCTGCATGGAGGAATGGGCCAACATACCACCAACAGTGTGTGCCAACCTTGTGAAGATTTACAGAAAACGTTTGACCTTTGTCATTGCCAACAAAGGATTTAGATCAAAATATTGAGATGAACTTTTGTTATTGACCAAATTCTTATTTTCCACCATAATTTGCTAAAAAATCTTGCCAAATCGGACAAGGTGATTTTCTGGATTTGTTTTCTCATTTTGTCTCTCATAGTTGTGGTCACCTATGATGTCAATTACAGGCCAACCTCATCTTTTTAAGGGGGAGAACTTGCACAATTGGTGGCTGACTTAATACATCTTACCTACTGTATGTTAGTGATGGCCACCGATCAGTGCGGTGCAGCCACATGTAGGAGCTGGACAGGAGACAAGCGGGTGAAGTGAGTGAGGCTGCTGCTGACTTCCTCATATTAGAAATGCCTCAAATGTGTCTGTGTGTGCATGCATGAGGTGTATCTACTGTATGTATGTCAGTGTATATGACATGTATAGATTTATGACTATTTATATGTGTTTTTCTGAATTTGTCTTTAAATATGTATATGCCGGTATGTGTACATATCTATGTAAGTACGTGTCTGCGTGTGTAAGGGGCCTACTTAGACTTTTTCGCCCGGGTCCACGTGAACCTGTAGCCGGCCCTGAGCCCAAGGGCAAGTCCAAATCACTGGACATAAGATAAAAGGTGAAGGTCAGGGCAACCTCTAGAGTCTGGTAAATGTGGTAGCTTGCGCTAAGCCTTTCCTTGGAAGTTTTATTAACACTTGCCAGGCTTCCAAGAGCATCAGTAACAAAAAGCTCACATTGGAGAACAGATTTTCCAAACAGATGCAGCGAAAACAGCACTTTCAATATGTAATTTTAGGGGAAAAGGAAGTTATGGAATATGTTACAAAGAGTTATAACTTTGCAAAGACTAATGCAAAATTATATTTAAAAAAAATTATTTATTCTCTAACTGTAATGTATAATTCAAAATAAATAATTTTTGACCTAAAAAAAATTGCAGAATTTTTATAAATCTATAGTGTAGTTATTTATGTAATTTAACAATACATAAAGAATATTTTACATAATTCTTCATTACATATTTAAAAAATGAGTTTTACATTTACCTAGCCCCTCTTTTCTTAAAAAAATACCATAAAATGACCATTAAATTTTTAAAATGCAAATAATTTAATTAAAGCATTTACTTTATAAGGATTTTCCTACACGCCTCCTTAACGTCTCTATTCCTGAAGCTATAGACCACAGGATTTAATAGAGGAATGATATAGACATAAAGGACAGTTAGTATCTTCCCTTGATTTTGTGAAACTATTGATTTAGGGCTAAAGTACAAACCAAATAGCAGAGTATAGAAAAGGCTGACAATGCTGAGATGAGAGGCGCATGTAGAGAAGGCCTTGTATCTTCCATTTTTGGTACGAATTTTCAGAACAGTAGTGATTATAAAAATGTACGAAATGAGTGTGAAAATAAAAGATGTCGCTACGAATAGAGAACCGTGGATGAAAATTGCGTTACGTATATATGAGTCATTGCCTATGGCCACTTTTTCCAAAGCTTTAATGTCACAAAAAAAATGATTGAGGATATTAAATCTTTTATATGTTGCCATGGTGGTGGAACCTGTTGGAGTAATTGATCCAAGTAGGCCTACAATCCAGGTCCCGGCGGCAGCAATTCTACACACAGTGCTTCTCATAATCATCGTATAATGTAACGGTCTACAGATGGCCACATACCGGTCATAAGACATCACCGTGAGGATGAGATATTCTGTGTTCCAAAAAGCATCGAAAAAGAAAAGCTGAACTGTACACTCCAAAAAGGAGATTCTGCCATCGTTGGTAACAAAGATGTGGATCAACTTTGGAGATGTCACCGATGTATAGACGATGTCAAGGAAAGACAAGTTGCATAAGAAAAAGTACATTGGAGTTTTTAATGAGGAGCTGAAACATATAAGAAGAATAAGGGTCAAATTCCCAACTATTGTCAATATATAGACCAGCAGAAAAAATATAAAGAGAGGAAACCGAAGATTGGGGACATCTGAAAATCCAACGATAAAGAATTCCACTGTGTCATTCCAAAGATGCATTATAATAATAAAATAAAATACTGGCAAACCACAAATTAATTTTGGTGGAGGCAAAAATAGGTGAAATAAAAGTACAAATGTGCTTATAAAAAGGCACTGCTGAAGGCATTACCTGACAAAATGAGAAAGCAATGAAGTTAATAAATAGATTCTTACATCCTTTTCATAATGGTCTTCTGCAGCTACTTACAAAGATGGCCACACACTGGACCTCATCTTCACTCGCCTCTGTTCCCTATCTAACCTCTATAACTCACCTCTCCCCCTGTCTGACCACAACCTACTAACATTCTCTTCCCTTTCTTCTCCAAGTACGCAACCCCCCTCCACAATCTTTCACACCCTCGCAGAAATATCAAACACCTTGATTTACACGCATCTGTATTGTTGACCGATGCTCATTGACACCATCTGCAGCAAGATGAAGCTACAGGTCTTTGGAGGTGGTCTGTGGATTGTCCTTGACTGTTCTCACCATTCTTCTTCTCTGACTTTCTGATATTTTTCTTGGCCTGCCCCTTCTGGGCTTCACAAGAACTGTACCTGTGTTCTTCCATTTCCTTACTATGTTCCTCACAGTGGAAACTGACAGTTTAAATCTCTGAGACAACTTTTTGTACCTTCCCCTGAACAACTATGTTGAATAATCTTAGTTTTCAGATCATTTGAGAGTTGTTTTGAGGAGCCCATGATGCCACTCTTCATAGGAGATTCAAATAGGAGAACAACTTGCAAGTGGCCACCTTAAATACCTTTTCTCATGATTGGATACACCTGCCTATGAAGTTCAAAGCTATATGAGGTTACAAACCCAATTTAGTGCTTTAGTAAGTCAGAACAAAGTAGTTACGAGTGTTCAAATCAAGAAATTGATAAGGGTGCCCATACTTTTGCACCAGTCAAATTTTGTTTAAATGCGGATTGCACATTTTCTGTTAGTACAATAAACCTCATTTCAATTCAGAAATATTACTGAGTCCATCAGTTATTAGATATATGAAACTGAAATAGCTGTAGCAAAAATGCAAATTGTTATAAAGAAAAAAGGTTAACATTAATAGGGGTGCCCAAACTTTTCATATGACTGTAGTTACTATAGGTTGAAAAAAGCCCTCGGTCCATCTAGTTCAACCTTCCTCCACCAATTATACATTTTGTCATTAAGTCATTTATAACCAACAATGTTGTGGGTACTATTTAAATATGTAACTTAACCAGGGTTCACTTGAACATTAGTATTTCTTGCAACGTGGTATGTGTTCACTCATTGTGGTACATACAGTGGGGAAAATAAGTATTTGATATACTGCCAATTTTGCAAGTTTTCCCACCTACAAAGAATGGAGAGATCTGTAATTTTTATCATAGGTAACTTCAACTGTGACAGACAAGATCCATCTACAAAAATCCAGAAAATCCCATTGTATGATTTTTAAATAATTAATTATCATATTGTTGGTCTTACTGAGTGAATTAGGTTATTGGAGAAAATGTCACAATAGATGACGTCTTTGCAGAAAAGCATCCTCAAAGTATACTTCCAATTAATTTGCATTTTCTTGCATGAAATAGAAAAAAACCTTACTATTTGGTATAGAAACCTTTGTTTGCAATTACAGAGGTCAGACCTTTCTTGTAGCTCACTCCTCCATACAGATCTTCTCCAGATCTTTCAGACCGATCCATGACCCATATTCAACGGTCTTACTGAGAGAAGAAGAAGGTTATTGGCGAACATTTCGCAATAGATGACCCCAAATATCCTCCCTTCAAAACGGTGTAATAGTACTATCCTTTGTGCAGAAAAGCACTCCAAAGTATGATGTTTCCAACCCCATACTTCACAGTTGTGATGGTGTTTTTGGGGCTTTACTCACCTGTGTTCTTCCTCCAAACATGGTGAGTGGAGATGATATCAAAAAGTTCTATATTTGTCTCATCTGACCACATGACCTTCTCCCATGCCTCCTCTGGATCATCCAGATGGTCATTAGAAAACCTCAATTGTGCCTGGACATATGCTGGCGTGAGCAGGGGGACCTTGTGTGTTCTTCAGGATTTTAAACCATAACGGCTTAGTGTGTAATCTTTGAGACTGTGGTCCCAGCTCTCATCAGCTCATTGACCAGGCTCTGCTGATTCTTGTTTTTTCTAAGACTCATCCTTACCCCATGAGGTGAGATCTTGCATGTAGCACCAAACCGACTAAGATTGACAGTCATCTTGTGTTTCTTCCATTTTCTAATAATTACACCAACAGTTGTTGCCTTCCCACCAAGCTGCTTGCCTATTGTCCTGTAGCCCATCTCACTCTTGTGCAGATCTACAATTTTGTTCCTGGTTTCCTTAAACAGCAATTTAGTCTTGGCCAGGGTATAGAGGTTGGAGTTTGATTGATTGATTGTGTGGACAGGTGTCTTTTATACAGGCAATGAGTTCAAATAGGTGCAATTAATACAGGTAATGAGTGAAGAGTAAGAGGGCTGCTTTAAGAAATATTAACATGTCTATGAGAGCCAGAATTAATGCAGGTTGGTAGATGATAAATACGAATTTCATGTAGTAAAATGTATATTACAAATCATACAATGTGATTTTCTGGATTTTTTGGGGGGAATTCTGTCTGTGTACCTACCATAAAAATTACAGACCTGTCCATTCTTTGTAGGTGGAAAAACTTACAAAATCAGCAATGTATCAAATACTTATTTTCCCCACTGTAACAGCGTAATGCCTAGGTCTGATCTCTAACAGTGATGGGGTTTGTGTTCAAATCCAGACTGATCAATATCAGGAGATTGGGGTGGATTTCGTTTTGATGGTCCAGATCTCAATCAATTTAACAAAACTATACCTAGATTCAGTGTCATACTGAGGTGCCAAGGGACAACCAGTAATGTGTATTTGCGTCATGCAAAAATAACCTGATCATAGTAAACAAATCTACTTAGGTTTCTATATTATTATTAACTAGAAATATGTTTAGTAAATGATTAGGTGATGCCTTTCTCTGTAAATAGTGAACCAAGTGTATACTGTAAGCACTGGTTATGTAGATGATTGTGGGCCCACCAGGAAATTCACCTGTTCTCCAGTGGGCCAGTCCGAGTCTGCCTAGGTTCATTGTTTCCCTTTTGATAGTGACTAGGGATGATCGAATACCTGAAATATTCGGCTTCGCGAATATCCGACGAATAGGTCGCCGCTATGAGAATATTCGATGCGCAATATAAGTCTATGGGAAGCCCGAATAGTTTTGAATAGTTGTTATTCGGGTTTCCCATAGACTTACATTGCGCATTGAATATTCGGGAATAGTCGAATAGTGGCGAACTATTCGGCAAATATTCGCAAAGCCGAATATTTGAGGTATTCGATTATCACTAATAGTGACCCAAGAGTGTATACATTAGACAAGTCTCATTGTAAAGTCCAAATCTAAGCTTATGGAGAAAAAGAAGGAAGAAGAAAGAAGGAAGAAGACTACCCATGTGATTGTTTGATGACCAAACATTCAGCTGGCATCATGAACTTCAAAAAATATTCTTTTTTTACTTCCGTAGACTTTTAAGGAAATTAAAAGCTATATTTGATGTCCAAAGACCACAAAAATAGCGTTTTTAAACTAACTAGTACCTAAATACTGTATTTATAAGATCATAAACAACTTATTTAGTAATTTAGATATCACATTACTTTATGATACAAATATAATATCAATTTTTCATTGTAATATAGTATGCCATCATTTTATGATCGGAGGAGGAATATCTCCAAGAACCCCCCACCCTCACCACGCTAGAGAATTCTTACTGTTTTTTTTGTGTAAAGTGTTTCCCTGTCCAGTTTCTACATAGAAGTGAAGCTGCCAGTGAATGTGTCAGCATATTTTCAATCTGAGCATCATCTGACAAAACATCGGATTGCACTTGAACCAATGTTATTCTATGGAACTGTGCACTGTAATGCAACCACCGGCAGCCCCACACTCTCCTGCCCCCTCCCCCATGGGTATGCTGGCATTCTCACCCTCCCGGCCGTTCAGCAGTGGTTTCTCTGTTCCTGCTGCTGGCTCCCAGAACCTGCGTATGCTGCACAAGTCTCCTGGGAGCACACTTAGGGTGAGCGCACCTACTCTTTAAGAGCCAGCCTGCCCTATTCCAAAAGAGCCTATGATTGCATCATGCTGAAAACAAAGGAGAGCGCGAAATAGGGCTGTGCCAGATAAATGGTGAGTTAGGTAAAATTGAAACCACTCACCTTGCAGGGTTGTGGCAGGCACAACTCCTATATAAGGTATCATTTAATGGTGGTTGCAGCAGCTCCACGTGAATAATCTGGAAGGTACTGGAGAAAGAATGGATGTATTGCCGTGCTACCACCAATGCGAAGTAGTAATTTATTTTACAGGTCAACGCGTTTCTGGGATCAAGTCCCCTTCCTCAGGACCATGGACATCAACAACAGTCAGACTATTCCTGAGGAAGGGGACTTGATCCCAGAAACACGTCGGCCTGTAAAATAAATTACTAATATTAATCAACACTTCTTTGCATTGGTGGTAGCGCGGCAATACATCCATTCTTTCTCCAGTACCCTTCAGATTATGGCTACATCATTCCATATATGACAAACCTACTGTACTGGCTGCTCTTGCTGCATTGTTCCATATTGGACAAACCTGTTCACCGGCTTCTCCATTCCATATCAGCCCAACCTGCTGTATCGGGTGTTGCTGCATTGTTCCATATCAGCCGAACCTGCTGTACCGACCACTCCTGCTGCATCCTTCCATACTGGCCGTGCCTGCCGCATCAGCCACCCTGGCTACATCTACCATATCAAACACTGTCAGCTGTTGCAGTGCCGAGTCTCTCTGATTGGCAACTGGTTTCTACCTGCAGCCAAATCCACCCTCACCATCAGATGCTCTGGTGAAAACCTGGTATGAGCCATAGTTGCGCCCCTCAGGTATTTAGTTGCTGTGTGTGGCCCAGTTGGTCCACTCCCTGCTTGCACGTGCGAGCATTATGTGCTCATTCAAGATTTTACCTTGGACTGAGCAGGCCTGAGGAAAACATTTGCATGCCCGAGTTTGAGCCAATATTTGGATCGCACTTGGTCATGCAGGTCAATGAGTTCTTGGGAAATATCGGGTAACACTCGGATTACTTATACGAACAAGTCTCAAAGAATGGAGAAGATGCAGAATTATTTTTCTCCAACTTCACATCTGAGAGAATTGAAAAAGGGACAGCACTAGGACGCTGGTGGTGGTGTTACAGAGAAACGTGGATGCACCAGTTTGTTGTCTAAATCTTTCATTGACCCATAGACTTAAGGCCCTGTTACACGCAACGACATCGCTAAAGAGATGTCCTTGGGGTCACGGAATTCGTGACGCACATCCGGCCTCGTTAGTGACGTCGTTGCGTGTGACACGTACGAGCGACCGCTAACGATGCAAAATACTCACCAAATTGTTGATTGTTCACACGTTGTCCATTTCCCAAATATTGTTGCTGGTGCTGGACGCAGGTTGTTCGTCGTTCCTGAGGCAGCACACATCGCTACGTGTGACACCCCGGGAACGACGAACAACACCGTACCTGCCTCCTCCGGCAACGAGGTGGGCGTGACTTTCATGCGGCTGCTCTCCGCCCCTCCGCTTCGATTGGACGGCTGCCGTGTGACGTCGCACGAACCGCTCCCCTTAGAAAAGAGGCAGTTCGCCGGCCACAGCGACGTCGCTAGGAAGGTAAGTGCGTGTGACGGGTACTAGCAATATTGTGCGCCACAGGAAGCAATTTGCCCATGACGCACAAACGACGGGGGCGGGTGCTTTCACGTAAAGCCCCCTTAACAGTAACACGTTTGATCCATAACTTGGTACGATAACAGCCTTGCCTTGTTTTTTTTTAGTGGACACAAGGTCGACAAAAACATGGCATGTGAACAACCCCATACACTATCATGGGAACAAATTCTGTCCCAGGAAAACACAGATAAGACAAGTATGTGATGTGAATGAGGATCTGAAACTACCTGAACTTGTCCAGACCCCGATGCAGCAGCCTATATCAGCTACCACTGATGCAAGTAGATAACCGTCTGGGAGAGGACGTTGGTTCTGTTTTTCGAATATCCATCAATGCCATTTGCTTCATATTTGTATGACATCTAGATAAGGTCTCCAATATTGCAAAGGTTTTGAAAGTAAAACACGAAAGCTACAAAAAAGCAGGAGTCCACATCTCGTAAAACCACATGTGAGCTGCTGGACCCATAAATGGTTAATGACGTGAATAAGTGTAGCATGAAATCCTTGAAGGATTAGAATAAAGGATTTGCTAAAATAAATGGGGATGACGTGCAAACGAGAATCAATGGTCGTTCCTTAAATAGAAAATGCCCGAGCATTTACTGCATTTTCTATTCAAATTCCACATTTCGAACGTAAAATCACGAAGACGCGCAGCTGAATAATATTAAAGATGAGGCGTAATACGCCAGGGCTTATATGGGGCTGGTATTATTCCTATAGGTAATTTTTTCTATTTCCACTGGGATTAATTACAAATCTGCATCATCGTCAATTCCCAGTATACACCAGTCAGGTGTATGATCTAATTTACGGCCTTCCAGTAAAATGATACTTCTAATTTATATTTTCCCCACATTTTCTACATACAGTGCCTTGCGAAAATATTGGGCCCCCTTGAATTTTTCAACCTTTTCCCACATTTCAGGCTTCAAACATAAAGATAAAAAATGTAATGTTATGATGAAGAATCAACAACAAGTGGGACACAATTGTGAAGTAGAACAAAATTTATTGCTTGTTTTAAACTTTTTTAAAAAATAAACAACTGAAAATTGGGGCGTGCAATATTATTCATCCCCTTTACTTTCAGTGCAGCAAACTCACTCCAGAAGTTCATTGAGGATCTCTGAATGATCCAATGTTGTCCTAAATTACTGATGATGATAAATATAAGCCCCTGTGTGTAATCAAGTCTCCGTATAAATGCACCTGCTCTGTGATAGTCTCAGTATTCTGTTTAAAGCGCAGAGCGCATCATGAAGACCAAGGAACACAACAGGCAGGTCCGTGATACTGTTGTGGAGAAGTTTAAAGCCGGATTTAGTACAAAAAGATTTCCAAAACTTTAAACATCCCAAGGAGCACTGTGCAAGCGATCATATTGAAATGGAAGGAGTATCATACCACTGCAAATCTACCAAGACCCGGCCGTCCATCCAAACTTTCATCTCAAACAAGGAGAAGACTGATCAGAGATGCAGCCAAGAGGCCCATGATCACTCTGGATGAACTGGAGAGATCTACAGCTGAGGTGGGAGAGTGTCCATAGGACAACAATCAGTCGTACACTGCACAAATCTGGCCTTTACAGAAGAGTGGCAAGGAGAAAGCCATTTCTCAAAGATATCCATAAAAAGTGTTGTTTAAAGTTTACCACAAGCCACCTGGGAGACACCAAACATATGGAAGAAGGTGCTCTGGTCAGATGAAACAAAATCAAACTATTTGGGCACAATACCAAACGATATGTTTGACGTAAATGCAACACAGCTCATCACCCTGAACACACCATCCCCACTGTCAAACATGGTGGTGGCAGCATTATGGTTTGGACCTGCTTTAATTCAGCAGGGATAGGGAAGATGGTTAAAATTGATGAGAAGGAGAATGGAGTCAAATACAGGACTATTTTTGAAGAAAACCTGTCGGAGTCTGCAAAAGACCTGAGACTGGGAAGGAGATTTGTCTTCCAACAAGGCAATGATCCCAAACATAAAGCAAAATCTACAATGGAATGGTTCACAAATAAATGTATCCAGGTGTTAGAATGGCCAAGTCACAGTCCAGACCTGAACCCAATCGAGAATCCGTGGAAAGAGCTGAAAACTGCTGTTCACAAACGCCTCCATCCAACCTCACTCAGCTCCAGCTGTTTGCAAAGGAAGAATGGGCAAGAATTTCAGTCTCTCGATGTGCAAAACTGATAGTCACATACCCCGAGCGACTGCAGCTGTAATCGCAGCAAAAGGTGGCGCTACAAAGTATTAACTTAAAGGGGCCGAATAATATTGCATGCCCAAATTTTCAGTTATTTATTTTTAAAAAAAGTTTAAAATAAGCAAAAAATTTCGTTCAACTTCACAATTGTGTCCACTTGTTGTTGATTCTTCACCAGAACATTAACCTGTTTATCTTTATGTTTGAAGCCTGAAATGTGGGAAAAGGTTGAAAAATTCAAAGGTGCAGAATACTTTCGCAAGGGACTGTATGTTCGAATTTTTTTGAATGGTACACTCCTTTTTCTCAAGACTAAGGGCGGCTTTGCACGTTGCGAAATTGCACGTGCGATGTCGGTGGGGTCAAATCGAAAGTGACGCACATCCGGCGTCGCAGTCGATATCGCAACGTGTAAAACCTTTTTGATGCGATCAACGAGCGCAAAAGCGTCGTTATCGTATCATCGCTGCAGCCTCTGACATTTCCATAATGCCGGTGCAGCGACAGGTACGATGTTGTTCCTCGCTCCTGCGGCAGCACACATCGCTGTGTGTGAAGCCGCAGGAGCGAGGAACTTCAACTTACCTGCCGCCGGCTGCAATGAGAAGGACGGAGGTGGGCGGGATGTTTACATCCTGCTCATCTCCGCCCCTCCGCTTCAATTGGCCGCCTGCCGTGTGACGTCACTGTGACGCCGCACGACCCACCCCCTAAGGAAGGAGGCGGGTCGCCGGCCAGAGGGACGTCGCACGGCAGGTATGTGCATGTAAAGCTGCCGTAGCGATAATAATCGCTACGGCAGCTTTCACTAGATATCGAACGTGCGACGGGGGCGGGACTATCGTTGCAGCATCGGTAACACATTGTTACCGATGTTGCAACGTGCAAAGCCCGCCTAAGGCCCCAATTCAATAAGAATGTCACTTTGTACACCAGTCTTGATAAGGGGCATGCTGGAATAATTACTTTTGTGCATTTCATAATGAAATTGGCTCACTCTATCAGTGTCGTGCACCTCACCACAAATGGTACCCCAATCAGGGACTGGACAGAGTAATATTTGCTGCATAAGATAAGTCTCCACCTTTGATGAATTTGTAGCACAGGTGTTGCCATACCCTGTCTCACTCCGGACTCTCTTAAGCTCTGCTCAATTTTTTGGAAATGCCCCAAATTGACATGAAAACTCCTAAAGTCACAACATTTTTCTGTAATTTCACATTGACATTGAACAGTATGGTAGGGACTGCGTTGAGCTGTTAGTGAGGGATTCTAGCTCGCAACACCCTCTATCCAGTGTCACTCTCTGGAGTTTGCCAGCGGATGAGCAGCTCAAGAAGAGGATCCGCAGCACTGCAGGAGTCAGAGGAGGAAAGGATGGGAAGAAAGTAGACAGCTGAGACAGATTTCTAGAAAGGGACTGTAGAAAAAATAATGTCAACATAGGCAAAGTAAAGACATGAAGTTACTGTTTAGCCCTACACTAGGGATGAGCGAACTTAAAGGTAGGGGTTCATAGCAGATGTCCACGATTCAAACTCAAATGCAGACTTTTAAAAAAAAGTCTGTGTCTGCGTTCGGGTGCTGTCTGTATGCTAATAAAGTTTATTGAAACGCAATCAAGAAACATGGAAAAAATGCCAGTGCGCTGCTGTGAACAATAAAGAAAAAAAAATGATGTGGGCTCTCTCCTATTTTTGATAACCAGACCATATAAGGCAGACAACTGGGCTGCAACCCTTAGCTGTATGCTTTACTTTGGGTGGTTATAAATAATAGAGGGGACTCTACGTCGGTGTTTTAAAATGATTTAATTATATAATTTAAAAAATGGCATGGGGTCCCCCTATTTCTCATAACCAGCCAAGGTAAAGCAGACAGCTGGGGGCTGGTATTATCAGGCTGGAAAGGCCCATGATTATTTGGCCACTCTAAAAATAGCAGCCCGCAGCCTCTCCTAAAGTGGCGCATCCATTAGATGGAGCTTTGCACTGTTCGTCCCAATTTTTTGGGGGTGATACCAGCTGTGAATTGACAGCTGGCATCAAACCAGGGGGTTAGTAATGGATAGATGACTGTCAGACACTCCCACTACTAACCCAGCAAGTATAGAGTTAAAAAAAAAACCACACATGAAAAAATAGTTTATTTGAAGAAAGACTCCCACACACTACCTTGTTCATCATTTTTTCAAATGACAACAGAGGACTCCCAGACGCCTCACATATATTTCCGAATTTTCAAAGAGAAGAAAGAGGGACACATATTGCTGCATGTTATGAAATTTTTTTATTTTAGTTTAAAATTAGCCAAGTTTTTCACATGTGCCCACACAGAAATATTGCAAAGGCCATTACTTTTCCTACACATTATGGTAATGCTTACATGGCTCCCCACAGTCCCCCAAACACACCATAATCCCCACACAGCATGATGGCTCCACACTCTCCCACTCAGTATGATGCCAGCAAAGCCCCAGCAAACAGTATGATGCCCCCGCAGTACCTTCTCTCACACACAGCATGATACCCTCACAGTACATTCCCTCCAAAAGTATGATGACCCCTCTCAGCCTCTCACACACATAATGATCTCTTCATAGACTTCACCAAGTAGGTTGTTCCTACAGCTCCCCATAAACAATATGATGCCTTCATTGCCCTCCACAGTATTGAAGTGGCCAGCCAGGGAGGCCTCTGCCTCTGTAGTCGTGGCAGCACTATGGTGCAGGCACATCCCTGGCTTCATCACTTCCTTAGAGTTAAAACAATGTGTGTCAGTGTCTTCGTTCTCCATTACACAAAAAGACTTCAGGCAGGAGTTGAATGCAATAAAAGAGAACATTTATTCAGCACAGTCCAATAATCCGAACAGCAGACAGCAAAGAAACAGGCAGTTGTAGACTCTTTCAGTGGAGCTGGGGACACCCTGACCAAACGCCACCTCGGGTGGGGATATGCCCTCCGTACTCTACTTCCTTCGGGCGCCCACTATTCAGCCAAGCATACACCGGACCCACACCGGCAGAATAGGCTCTGAGGTTGCGTCCACCTCCTTATCTCCGGTGTCCCGTGCTGTTTCGCTCACACTCTGCCCAAGTGCACACACTGCTGTCCCGGATCTCTCAGCTCGACAGACACTCCGGTAAAAACCACTCCGGTCAGCGGATCACGGCAATATTAGTGGAGCTGGGGACACTCTGACCAAACGTCACCTCGGGTGGGGATATGCCCTCCGTACTCTACTTCCTTCGGGCACCCACTATTCAGCCAAGCATACACCGGACCCACACCGGCAGAATAGGCTCTGAGGTTACGTCCACCTCCTCCTCCTCTGGTGTCCCTTGATGTTCCGCTCACACAATCGCACTTGCCGCTGCAGATGCTCGCACTCCGCTGACCCGGATCTCTCTCACACACATTCAGACCTCGCCTAGATATCCGGCCGACTCCTCCTCCCCGGTGGCAACAGCCGTCCCACCCGGCCACTAGGGGGTGCCCTAACACATCACATAAAAACATAAAATTCAACACTTTTAATAATCACAATGCCGGGTAACTATGTTAAACTAGTAGGGGGTAGGCCCACCCACTACATGCCTCCCCTCTTAAAAATCCGAGCCTCCCGGCAAGGCTCTAAACTTTAAACATATTAGCACATAAAAACCTTCTGGGTCGGTCCTCAACAGCGGCACCAGTTCAGTGGCGCTCCCGGTCTTTAGGGACGCTTAATGGCGCAACAGCGCTCCCGGTCTCTGGATAGCGCCCGGAGGCTTCAATAGCGCTCCCGGTCTTTGCTGGAGGTGCCCGGAGGCTTCAATAGCGCTCCCGGTCTTAGATGTGCGCCCGGAGGCTTCAATAGCGCTCCCGGTCTTTGCTGGAGGGCAACAGGCCCGTAAAACTTTTCAACAAAAGCAACTTTCTGCCGGTTTACAACAATTCCGGTCTTCACAGGTGCTGGAGCGAACAGCTTACTCTGGGGGCCAGGCTCTCTTCCATTCTTCCGCTTGAGCCTGGATATAGGCTCCCAGAGATTGTCCTGGCTGGCGGCGGATCCGCCTGAAAGACACCGGAGCGTAGCACGGCTCCTCCGGCACAGCTGCTGCAGCACCTCTTGGCGGTGATGGCGTCTCTGCCCGGGACGGTGGTGGTGCGGCGGGCGACGCGTCCAGCATGAAAACTGGTCTGTTGTTGACATTTTGCGTCACCGCCACCACGGTTGGAAGCCTCTCCGGATCGAGGGCTGGCTCTGCCTCTGTTTCCGGGGCAGCCGTCGGTACGCGCCGGGGTTGAGGAGGCGCGGCCGGTCTGGTACGGCTCTGTCGTCGCTCTTGCTGCTCCTCCCACGCAATCTCCTCCTGCCACTGCTCCGCTTCCCGGGTGGTGGGCATGCGGGAAACACACACCGCAAACAGACCGCGGCTACCTTTGTCCGGCAAGAAGCTGACTTTCTCGCCCGGCCACAGGGTATGAAGTCGCTTGGGGAGTCCTTCTACGTCCAGGTGAACTCGGTTGTAGAAGTAGTCATCCCCGGTCTCTACTTCACGGATGAATCCATACCCCTCCTGCTGGTTGAATTTAACAACCACCCCGGTCACAAACTGCTGGGCCAGATCCTCTCCACCGGGACCGGACAGCATTTCCCGGACTATGGTCTCAGCCAGGAGCCGTTCCCGGACGGGATCAGGCTTCGGGGGCGGAACACTGGGGCGCGCCTTCTCCGGCGGGGCGATGACTGGGTCCCAGAAAAAGCCCAGGTGATCCTCCTCTAGACGCCCGGCTAACTCCTCGGCCGACTCCGGCGCCGGGACAAATGGTGTGGCGGCGGCGTTAAGCTGCGGGGTGTCCCAAGGGAAAACAGCAACCCCCGGACGGCTTGGCATGGGCGGGGTAGCATAGGTCGCCTTCACTTCTGTAATGGTGCTCCCGGTTTGAGCGTCCCATGAGGTCTTCCAAGAGACCTTGTCCGGTCTTGTAGAGCCTCCCGGCCCAATGGGGAGATCCGCTATCGCGGCCTCGTTAGCAGGGGCGAACCGGGGTCGGCCTCGGCCAAGACTGATGAGGGCCATAGTCGTCGCCAACTCCGCAGGTTGCCCAAAGTTCTCCATCTCGGTTCTCAACGGAATCACGGGTAATGGCGGTGGTGTCGACGCTGAGACTGGAGGAAGTGGAGGCGGGTCTTCGTTTCCCGCTCTTGAACAAACTCCACCCCCAGCCTTGCGCATCATCTCGACTCCTCCGCTGAGGTACTTCTTTTTCCTTTTCTTCGTCTTTAATGCCCTGGAGCTGGCGCCTCCCCTCTTTGGGCGGAGTACTCTGTCCTTTTTCTTCGGCGCCGGCCAGCCCCAGGCTCTTCTTTTGGCGCCAATTTTCCGCGCCTTCTCTTCCTCACAGATAACGGCCTCCTTACCGCCATCTTGTACCCGGTCCAACGCTACGGGTACTAGGTTCTCTTCCCACCACGGGACTGGGAATCTTCTTTCATAGTCCGAATTCCGTGCTTCAGGCACTACTTGGTCTTCAGACTCCTGGTTCTCCGGCAAGGGACTCGTATCCTGCCGACTACGCCACATGAAGTGGCCAGCCAGGGAGGCCTCTGCCTCTGTAGTCGTGGCAGCACTATGGTGCAGGCACATCCCTGGCTTCATCACTTCCTTAGAGTTAAAACAATGTGTGTCAGTGTCTTCGTTCTCCATTACACAAAAAGACTTCAGGCAGGAGTTGAATGCAATAAAAGAGAACATTTATTCAGCACAGTCCAATAATCCGAACAGCAGACAGCAAAGAAACAGGCAGTTGTAGACTCTTTCAGTGGAGCTGGGGACACCCTGACCAAACGCCACCTCGGGTGGGGATATGCCCTCCGTACTCTACTTCCTTCGGGCGCCCACTATTCAGCCAAGCATACACCGGACCCACACCGGCAGAATAGGCTCTGAGGTTGCGTCCACCTCCTTATCTCCGGTGTCCCGTGCTGTTTCGCTCACACTCTGCCCAAGTGCACACACTGCTGTCCCGGATCTCTCAGCTCGACAGACACTCCGGTAAAAACCACTCCGGTCAGCGGATCACGGCAATATTAGTGGAGCTGGGGACACTCTGACCAAACGTCACCTCGGGTGGGGATATGCCCTCCGTACTCTATTTCCTTCGGGCACCCACTATTCAGCCAAGCATACACCGGACCCACACCGGCAGAATAGGCTCTGAGGTTACGTCCACCTCCTCCTCCTCTGGTGTCCCTTGATGTTCCGCTCACACAATCGCACTTGCCGCTGCAGATGCTCGCACTCCGCTGACCCGGATCTCTCTCACACACATTCAGACCTCGCCTAGATATCCGGCCGACTCCTCCTCCCCGGTGGCAACAGCCGTCCCACCCGGCCACTAGGGGGTGCCCTAACACATCACATAAAAACATAAAATTCAACACTTTTAATAATCACAATGCCGGGTAACTATGTTAAACTAGTAGGGGGTAGGCCCACCCACTACAGTATGATTACCCCAAAGCCCTCTCATACATAGTATGATGCCCTCACAGTACCTTCACACAGTAGAAAGCCTCCATAGCCCCCTCCCATACATAGAATAATTCTTCATTCAGAATCCTATGCACAGTACAATTGCCCCATAGCACCAAACGCACAAGATTAATATCCTACAGCTCCTAACAAAGTAGGATACCACCACAGAGTTCCACACATTAGGATGTCCTCTCATAAGAAACGATGCCCTGACATCCCTGCAGTCACAGTATGATACACTCATATACCCCGCACACATTCTCCTCACACAGTATGATGCCCACACACACACACACACACACACAGAATATGATGCACCCATGGCCTCCCCCCACCTAGTTTGTTGGCTATATGCTGTGTTCACCCACGCCTTGTCTGTCTCTTGCGTCTCAACTCCACTACCTAGCCATGAGACCTAAGAATATCACTTGAGCTAAATGTCCTGGCAGGACCTTCTGTCTCTACATGGTAGACTGAACGGTGGAGTTGGGATCTGATGAATTCCTGCTCCACCGTTATATTCATCTGTATCTGTGTGCTTAGGACACAGAAATAACTGAAGCTGGTACACATCCACAACCTGCCGGGACAGCGGGACATCTTCTCAAATCGAAATAATCCTGCATGGAGCCAAGACGGTTAGCAGGTATGCCAAAACAGGTTGTGCAGTCCTTTACAAGGAAAAGGGACACAAGTCAAAATCCAAGGGATTCTCTTGGTTACCATATCACATAAAAGTAGACAGCATCCAAGGGGTATCCTCCATTCAAACAAACAAGAAACGTTTCACCCTACATTTGGGTTTTATCAAGCATGTATGGTCACATTCTCCCATTGACATTCAACTCTTCTCTTAAATAACGAGCCATATTTTAAACTATTATAACCCTTTTGAGCCCAATACATTTTTGTTATTTTTTCCCAAGAAGTGTGATTCTATTCCATATTACTGAGGCCATTTTTCGAGCAGCTCCAAGAACTTCTTTGTTCCTCAGGCTATAAACGAATGGGTTTAACATCGGGACGACGGCCACATAAAAAATTGAGAGAATATTGTCTAGTTCCATAGAATCTTCAGACTCAGGTTTCAAGTATGTGAAGATACTTGGCCCAAAGAATAATAAGACAGTAATAAGGTGAGATGAGCAGCTAGAAAAAGCCTTAAGCTGTCCTTTAGAGGATCGAATCTTTAAAATTGTGAAGATAATTCTTACATACGACATCAAAATAAACATAAAACTAAGAAGCACGATAAAAACATCTTCCAGGGAAATTATAATTTTCATAGTTTTTGTGTCACTGGAAGAGAGTGCCATTAATGGTAATATCTCACAAAAGAAATGGTTGATCGTGTGAGAGGAGCAGAATGATAATGCAGATGTCAATAAGGAAAACATTATGGAATTCATGGCACTTAAAATCACGTAGGAAGCGGCTAGAATAAAACAAACTTTCCACGTCATGATCAAAGAATAATGTAGAGGAGAACAAATCGCCACATAACGATCATATGCCATAGAGGTAAGAATGTAAAGCTCAGAATCAGCACAGAAGAGGAAGAAGGTAAGCTGAATCATACAGTTATGGAAGGAGATCGTCTTGTCTTCTGTTAAAATGGTGGCCAACATCTTTGGTAGAATATTAGAGACATAGATGACATCAACAGAAGAAAGATTACACAAGAAGAAATACATGGGGGTGTGAAGATGGGGAGTAACACAGACGAGAGCAATGATAATCAGATTTCCCACCACTGCTAGAAAATACATGAATAAAAACCCGGTAAATATAAGAATTTCATTAATTCTGGAGGTGGAGAACGGGGTCATGTAGAATTCAGTCACCGTACCGATTTCACAGTTATTCATATTGAGTTTCTGGGATAGAAGGAGATAAAACAGATTCTAGTGATGATGGTGGAACCAAAAGTCTGTGTTTCTTCAGAGACAAAGATAATCTCAAATCAATCTAATAATCTCTCAAGGAATGATTGCGCAAAATCGGAATGTTATGATATACGTACTTATGTCTACATCTTTGATTTTGAGCTTTATTATTACTAAAACAATAAGAAAATCAAGTTGTTTTTTTTTAAGTGGTAACTGCAGGTGATATGTAGTAGTTAGCTGTGACCTTGATATAATAAATGTACCCAGAGGGTTGGCTGGTGAAACAGGCTAAAGAGAATTTAGTTCTGTAGCAGGGTTCCAGGTGTGTGGATGGTGCTTGGTAATTTGGGCCCATCGGGGAACCTGGAGGTATCCTCCATGTGTCCGGAGCCTATGAACAGGCTTAGTGTAGCCATCTGAAGCAGCGTTTGGTGCTATGATCTGGTAACCATGGATGATCACGAAAAATCCCATTAATCAGGAAAAAACAAAACCACAAGAGTAGTTGGAAACTGAGCTGACCCCAATGCCCTATCTATCAGACAACACTAGAAGTAGCAGTGGGATGTTCCTAACACACCTAGACACCTCGTCACTGCCTGAGAAACGTCCTACACCTCAAAGATAGAAATGAGGAATCCTAACTTGCCTTGGAACAGTCCCCAAAGAAATAACCAGCCCCTGACATGCAACAACGGTGATATAAGAAAATACAATACCTAGATAGAAAATATATATCAGCAAAGGTGAGGCCCGACTTACTAGATAGTACAGGACAGATAACTGATTGCAGCCAGCAAAAAACCCTGCAAAAAATACCAATCTTCTGATAAAAAAATATACTGAGCCCTCATGGACTCTCCCCCACTATATCAGGTACTCTTGTGCTAGACACTTTTAACAGAACTGCAGATATAATGGGAAGAAACAAAATCACACAACAAATAATATTCTAAAGTGCAAATAATCCAAACATGAACAGAGAGCAAGCTCCTTTCTTGCTGGAGGGACTGCCCTGCTCACAAAAGCAGAAAGACAGATTGTCACATACAAGAAACCAAGCACAGAACCAAATGGAATATGCAGAAACACTCTTAAGTGCAAATCCAGCAATTAAGCACAGAAACAGTAAACTTATCTGGAGTTTATTCAGGCACCAAATAAATGGGAAAAACAGAAGGGAAAACTCCCAGCCATCTTTAGAAGCAGGCAGGTAGATATAGAGAAAAGAACAAAAACCGCTCACCACTGCAGAGACAAGCCTGAATATATCCTCCTGTTAATGTCCTTTAGTCCGGCACGAATTACAGCAGCAAGCTGAGAAGGTAATGGAACAGAACAATGGAAAAGATCCAGCTGGACTCCAAGGGGATGAATAAAAATGCTTCTTTATTTGTAACTTGGTTAAAAATAAATATCCATATTCCAAATGAAAACACCGGCTTGTGCACACTGATGAATGGCAGATGTATACCACAACGCGTTTCGGCGGACAGCCTTCCTCAGGTCATAGTCAGTACAACACAAAGGATATTTATAAATGTTATTCCTAAGCAGCGGACGAACCCACATGTTCTCAATGAATTAATTAAATAGGGGAGTATACGCTGCTCAGGCAAAATCACATGTTCATAAAAAAACAGAAAATACAGAAATAGACCATGAAGTATTTATCCAACCATATGTTACACAAATATTCATCTAGATAGAACACAGAAAAATTAATAATTATAGATCATTCAGTTTGTATTTAGGTACATGTACTCTATATATGAGTATTTATGCATTTTTTTTCTCCCTTTCTTTAGAAAATGGACATGAAAATCATTAAATACACTAAAACCTCTGTTATATAAACACATTATAGGAACCCCGATATACATAAAAAACATTTCCCAAAAATATATGAAAAAATTCCAAAAACATCAATAACATAAAATCAAATCATGTCTGCTATTTAGTCCCTTGGGGAGGCGAGTATCCAATATAAAAATCCACCGAGTTTCATGATTGAGTAACTTTCTCCTATAATCACCTCCTCTCGATGGTTTAAAAACCCTTACTATACCTTTAAATTTAAATGCTGTCAGATCACCTTTGTGAACTGTGGCAAAATGTCTGGATACCGCAGAGATACCAATTGCATTAACATTTATTGAGTCGGATATGTGTTTACGTATACGTTTTTTAAGGGGCCCCACTGTGCAGCCTACGTACTGGATCTGACACTGTTCACACTCTATCAGATACACCACATGGTCTATTACAGTTAATGAACGTGTCAATTTTGAAACTGTTGCTATTGTAAAAAGATACAAAAGTATCACTTTTACTGACAAAGGTGCAGCATTTACATTTGGCGGCACCGCACCTGAAAAAACCTTTGAGTTCCAGCCACGTGGCAGATCTGACAGGCCGTGCGGAGACAAATGTGCTGGGAGACAGAATGTTCTGCAAAGTGGGGGCTTTTCTGGCAACAAATCTGACTGTGTTCTTATTCATAATCTCCTTCAGTCTCAGATCTTGGTTCAGCAGAGGTATTTTTTTATAATATTTTTTATACTATCAAATTGATCACTAAATTGTGTAGAGAAGGTAATAAAATGATTATCATTGTCCTTCTGTTTAAATTTTTCGGCAAGAAGGTCTGCTCTATCAACTATATGCTCAGCTCTGTCTAACACCCACCCCGGGTAATCTCGTGATCTAAGTCTGTCTTTAACCCTTTGTGCCGCTTTCTTGTATATCATAGTATCATAGTTTTTAAGGTTGAAGGGAGACTCTAAGTCCATCTAGTTCAACCTGTAGCCTAACATGTTGATCCAGAGGAAGGCAAAAAAACCCCCAATGTGGCAAACAAGTTCCAATGGGGAAAAATTTCCTTCCTGACTCCACATACGGCAATCAGACTAGTTCCCTGGATCAATACCCTGTCATAAAATCTAATATACATAACTGGTAATATTACATTTTTCAAGAAAGGCGTCCAGGCTCTGCTTAAATGTTAGTAGTGAATCACTCATTACAACATCATGCGGCAGAGAGCTCCATAGTCTCACTGCTCGTACAGTAAAGAATCCTCGTCTGTGATTATGATTAAACCTTCTTTCCTCAAGACGTAGCGGATGCCCCCGTGTTCCAGTCGCAGGCCTAGGTGTAAAAAGATCTTTGGAAAGGTCTCTGTACTGTCCCCTCATATATTTATACATTGTGATTAGATCCCCTCTAAGCCTTCGTTTTTCCAAACTAAATAACCCCAAGTTTAATAACCTGTCTTGGTATTGCAGCCCACCCATTCCTCTAATAATCTTGGTGGCTCTTCTCTGCACCCTCTCCAGTTCAGCTATGTCCTTCTTATATATCGGTGACCAGAATTGTACACAGTATTCTAAGTGCGGTCGCACTAGTGACTTGTACAGAGGTAGAACTATATTTTTTTCATGAACACTTCTACCTCTTTTAATACATCCCATTATTTTATTAGCCCTGGCAGCAGCTGCCTGACACTGTCCACTAAAGTGAAGTTTACCATCCCCCCATACACCCAAGTCTTTTTCTGTGCCTGTTTTACCCAGTGTTCTACAATTAAGTACATAATCATAAATGTTATTTCCTCTACCCAAGTGCATGACCTTACATTTATCTACATTAAACTTCAATTGCCACTTCTCAGCCCAATCCTCCAATTTACATAAATCTCCCTGTAATATAAACTTATCCTCCTCTGTATTGATTACCCTGCAGAGTTTAGTATCATCTGCAAATATTGATATTCTACTCCGCATGCCCCCAACAAGGTCATTTATAAATATGTTGAAAAGAAGCGGGCCCAATACTGACCCCTGTGGTACCCCACTATGAACTGAGACCCAGTCCGAGTACGTACCATTAATAACCACCCTTTGTTTCCTATCACTGAGCCAGTTTTTAACCCAGTTACACATATTTTCCCCTATCCCCATTATTCTCATTTTATGTAGTAACCTTTTGTGTGGTGTGGCGCCCCTGACCTGGTCAGGCACCACTGAGTACTGCACCCATGCTGGGGACAGTACAAAACAGGTAATCCAGAAGGCTGACCGAGGTGTGACTACACAGGCGCATAGTGATCAGGTCTCACACATGTACCTTTGGGGGGACCCCTGGGGATCCCAGGAGGGGGCGAAGCCTCCATCTCCACTCGAGGGGTGTGGTAGAGAGCCTGGTTGCTAGGTGACGTAGGCAAGAATAGGAGAGGAGGGAAGAGTGAGCCGAAGACAGTTGAGTGGTGAAGTTCAGGGAGAGCAGAAGCAGACCCTGTAGCTCTACACAATTCTGACAACGTACGCGCAGTGACTACCGACGGGGGAGATCGGTCACCTGGTAGTGCTGCCCGAAATCCACCCACGACTAAAGAGAGAGCAACGGAGTGGAGAGTAAGGAGACTGTCAGGGAGATACCAGGCCCAAACGGGTAGCAGGTCCCAGTGCAGGGATAGATCCACCTGTCCTTTGCCAAACCTGCATGAGGGGGCACTTTACACCCCCAAGACAACACCACAGAGTCCGCAGCCACGTAGCAAAGTGAGGGCCCATAGCTCACAGGAGGCAAGCAGCCGGAGTGATCTGGTCCAGGCTACAAGCAAACGGGCCAAAAGGAAGGGGAGAGAGGCACCAGCAACTTCCCTGGGCGACCCCAGCAGGGCTTCAAGCAGGGGTTACCCCAAAACACAAAGGGCTAAGGAAGGCGAGTCGGTAGCCACCCTCATCAGTCAGCCTGAAGGACACCTGGTTCCAGCCTGGTTCATCCCAGCTACGCCCTGGTTACTCACCCTGCCACCATCAGTGAGTAAAACCCCTGAAAGACATCCTGCTTGTGCGTGTGAGTCATTCTGCGACTTGTAGTTCCACACACCTACACGGGGCCCTGGGGCATGCCTCACTCTCAGGAGGCTATTACACCTGACTGCACCCACTATCGGCCCCAGGCACCCCTAACCTGCAGTGGCGGTCTCCACTGACCGCAATTCTGAGAGTGGCGTCACGACAATCAAAATAGAGGATTTCCTACCTGTGACAAGATCCAGCCGCGTGGAGTCCCTGAAGGTAATGCACAGCTGCACCGACACCGCACCTCGGGGCCCCACATTTCTGGCGTCACGAACAGGATAAGGACTAGACCTGTTCAGACAGGTGACCATGTGCCTGGGCGGTCCGCTTGAAAAATTGGAAGCGCCGCCATATTGCCACCATGAAAAGCGCGCTGAAAAACAACAGCAGCCCGCGCTGGGAGAAGTTACCGCCCACGAAGAGGTGTGGCTACCCAGAGATCCCCTGCAGAGTCCTGGTCTCGCAAGTGATGAGAGCGGAGGCGTTCAGGGACGTCGGGAAGGAAAGGGAGCCAGAAGCCTGCTGCTGGAAAAGGCAGAGCAGAGACTGATAAGCCTGCTGTTGGGAGAAGAGTTCAAGGCAGTGAAGGAACTGGCACTGAGGCTGCAAGGAAGAGTCGGAGGCCTGCTGCTGAGAAAAGATCTGCAGAGCAGCGACGACGTGGTGAAGATGGCGTCTGAAGATAGGAGCCCAGAGCCGGGTTCCGCTGCCTGGTGGTCCTGGGAGCTTGCCCAGTTCAGTAACCGACTGGAAGCGAGGATCGTGCAGCAGATCCGAGAGGGACGTGCGGAGCTGCAGGAGATGGCTGCGGCGGTTCAGGCCTACGAGAGGGGAACCGCACGACGGGTGCCAGACCGAGCGGCGACGACTCAGGCCCCGATGATGCTACCGATGGGTGAGTCCTGTGTTGCCCCTGCCAGCGCGAGTGCCCCGACCCCTGCTGCCATGCCTGCGGTCCCTGGAGAGATGCCCGGCGCGGCGGCGCTGACCCAGGCCGCCGCCAAGTCAGGTGCGGTCCGCCAAGCCCAGACCGCTGCAGCGATGCCCAGCCCGGCCCGCCAAGAACCGGCCTGCATAGATCCCATCGCAGCTGCGACGCCAATCCAGGCCGCCGCAGCGATGCCCTGCCCGGCCCGACAAGATCCGGTCCCTGCAGCGACGCCAATCCAGGCCGTCGCAGCGATGCCCTGCTCGGCCCGCCAAGTCCAGGCCGCTGCCACGCCAGGCTCAGCCCGCCAAGGCAAGACTGTACAATTATCTACCCCGGCCTGCAAGGCCAGAGCAGACATCACTCCCCAGCCCAAGGAAGTCCCTACTGGGAAGTCCATGCTGGGGAGGACCCCGAATACTGGAAGCTGAAGGCAGATCTAGAGGCCCACTTCCCAAAGGAGATGGTGGACCGGTATCTGCTTCCCCCGTACACCCACAGGAAGACTCCTGCAACATCCACGCCAAAGAGTCCACCGCCCTGGCCTGCTGATGAACATCCATCCCTAGCGCTGCCACAAGAGGAGTGCTCAGAAGAACTAAGGGGGAGGGGAGGCCAGAAAGCTGAGAAGCTGACCTCAGAGCCGTCAGCAGCGGATGCAGCACCAGTCCAAGAGCCAGAGATGCTGCCGTACTCCCGCTGGGATGAAGAGGGCCCGACCTCCTCCGCTGAAGAAGATCTGTCCAAATACATCACCTGGGAGCCTGCAAGCGGTGAGGTGGCAGTCAGGCAGGACCCAGCCCGCAGGACACGGCGCCGCAGTAGGACAAGGGATCCACCTGCACAGCAGTCTCCCGAGGAGAAGGACGAGGTCACGGCCAGAGACTTAGAGGAAAAGCGGTCCTTGAGAAGAGCCAAATCCCAGGTCAGAGGCCCACTTTGTCGAGGAGTTGTAGAAGACTTCAGTCTAAGGTCTGGATATGGCTTTATAGTAGCACCTGGTGTAAAGGAGGGCATCTTTGTGAACAGAAGGGATGTAAGAGCACATTTACCTAGAGGACATCCAGGAAGAAACCTACAGATAGGAGACCCGGTAGAATTCACCAAACACCAAGGAGAACGCGGATGGTACGCACTAGATGTCACACCATGCCCCAGAAATCTCTACAGTAAACCTGCTATCTCAACAACAGAAGATGAAGATAGAGATACAGAACAAGAGAAAGAAACAGACGACGGAAACACAGAAAATGTCAGGTGCCAAAGCCCAATAGGCAAAAGCCCTGGTGGAACGGAGTAGAGAAAAGTAAAGAAAAGTACAGCAGTTTGAAAAGTTTTGCAAGGTTTACATGTTCAAGAAATGCGCCCACATGAACTAATGTGAGAAACCTCTTTTTGCACTTTAACCCATGAACCTTAAGGCTATGAACTGGCTATAGCCACAAACTCTCGCAGTGTACATAGTTACCCCAGAGGTACAACCACTACCAGGGAGCACGCCTGTTTATGGGGCCTGGCTCTCCACCACAAAGAGGGTACCTGGTCGGCACCAACTGTGGAGGCCGCCTCTACATCCTGCTAGAAGAGGCTGAAGGCGCGGCTCCACCAGGCCAGGTATACCCTGAAACCACCAGACCATGAAAGCCGCCTCTACATCCTGCCAGAAGTGGCTGAAGGCGCGGCCAACGGGAGAGGCAGATGGGAGGAAAGGTCTGGGGAAACGGATGGCCCAGACCTGGTTACCAAAAGAAACCGGTGACCTGCCTCCTGAGAGGGTTTTGGGTGGGTTAACGGACTTGTGGGTGGAGGGTGGTGATGTATGGTACCTGGTGGTTTTAAAATGTTTTACTGTTTTATGCATTTTAAAATGTTGTCTTGCAGCCCGAGGACGTGCTGGTGATAACTAAGGGGGAATGTGGCGCCTCTGACCTGGTCAGGCACCACTGAGTACTGCACCCATGCTGGGGACAGTACAAAACAGGTAATCCAGAAGGCTGACCGAGGTGTGACTACACAGGCGCATAGTGATCAGGTCTCACACATGTACCTTTGGGAGGACCCCTGGGGATCCCAGGAGGGGGCGAAGCCTCCATCTCCACTCGAGGGGTGTGGTAGAGAGCCTGGTTGCTAGGTGACGTAGGCAAGAATAGGAGAGGAGGGAAGAGTGAGCCGAAGACAGTTGAGTGGTGAAGTTCAGGGAGAGCAGAAGCAGACCCTGTAGCTCTACACAATTCTGACAACGTACGCGCAGTGACTACCAACGGGGGAGATCGGTCACCTGGTAGTGCTGCCCGAAATCCACCCACGACTAAAGAGAGAGCAACGGAGTGGAGAGTAAGGAGACTGTCAGGGAGATACCAGGCCCAAACGGGTAGCAGGTCCCAGTGCAGGGATAGATCCACCTGTCCTTTGCCAAACCTGCATGAGGGGGCACTTTACACCCCCAAGACAACACCACAGAGTCCGCAGCCACGTAGCAAAGTGAGGGCCCATAGCTCACAGGAGGCAAGCAGCCGGAGTGATCTGGTCCAGGCTACAAGCAAACGGGCCAAAAGGAAGGGGAGAGAGGCACCAGCAACTTCCCTGGGCGACCCCAGCAGGGCTTCAAGCAGGGGTTACCCCAAAACACAAAGGGCTAAGGAAGGCGAGTCGGTAGCCACCCTCATCAGTCAGCCTGAAGGACACCTGGTTCCAGCCTGGTTCATCCCAGCTACGCCCGGGTTACTCACCCTGCCACCATCAGTGAGTAAAACCCCTGAAAGACATCCTGCTTGTGCGTGTGAGTCATTCTGCGACTTGTAGTTCCACACACCTACACGGGGCCCTGGGGCATGCCTCACTCTCAGGAGGCTATTACACCTGACTGCACCCACTATCGGCCCCAGGCACCCCTAACCTGCAGTGGCGGTCTCCACTGACCGCAATTCTGAGAGTGGCGTCACGACAATCAAAATAGAGGATTTCCTACCTGTAACAAGATCCAGCCGCGTGGAGTCCCTGAAGGTAATGCACAGCTGCACCGACACCGCACCTCGGGGCCCCACAGTGGCACCGTATCAAAAGCTTTTGAAAAGTCCATATACACAACATCCACTGCATTTCCCTGGTCCAGGCTTGAACTTACCTCTTCATAGAAGCTGATCAATTTAGTTTGACAGGATCGATCCCTCATAAACCCATATAGCTGGACTGGAGCTGTTTCTCTTAGTACGCACCAGTTCTCCCACTGGAATATTCCTCAAAACATGTTTGGGGTGACAGGATGATGCACTGAGTGTATTATTGGTGGCCAAAGGTTTTCTGAATGGGGAAATGCACACTCTATTATCTTCAATGGAGAACTCAATGTCCAAAAAATTAATTTTAGTTTTTTTTTACAGCGGAGCGGTGTTAGCTTGGGAGCGGTTTTCTCACCCTCCCTTGCTAACATTGTTATGGCGGTTTGGGATGAGAAGTTTCTCTATAGTACCCATTCACCTTTTTTTAGTGACATCCTGTAGCTGGGGAGATACATAGATGATATGATACTTATATGGAGGAGCACGGAGTCCAGAGCTGAGGAATTGTTTCTATATCTGGATAATAATGAGTTTAATTTGAAATTCACACACAATCTACATAAAACTAAAATTAATTTTTTGTACATTGAGTTCTCCATTGAAGATAATAGAGTGTGCATTTCCCCATTCAGAAAACCTTTGGCCACCAATAATACACTCAATGCATCATCCTGTCACCCCAAACATGTTTTGAGGAATATTCCAGTGGGAGAACTGGTGCGTACTAAGAGAAACAGCTCCAGCCCAGCTATATACAAGAAAGCGGCACAAAGGGTTAAAGACAGACTTAGAGCACGAGATTACCCGGGGTGGGTGTTAGACAGAGCTGAGCATATAGTTGATAGAGCAGACCTTCTTGCCGAAAAATTTAAACAGAAGGACAATGATAATCATTTTATTACCTTCTCTACACAATTTAGTGATCAATTTGATAGTATAAAAAATATTATAAAAAAATACCTCTGCTGAACCAAGATCTGAGACTGAAGGAGATTATGAATAAGAACACAGTCAGATTTGTTGCCAGAAAAGCCCCCACTTTGCAGAACATTCTGTCTCCCAGCACATTTGTCTCCGCACGGCCTGTCAGATCTGCCACGTGGCTGGAACTCAAAGGTTTTTTCAGGTGCGGTGCCGCCAAATGTAAATGCTGCACCTTTGTCAGTAAAAGTGATACTTTTGTATCTTTTTACAATAGCAACAGTTTCAAAATTGACACGTTCATTAACTGTAATAGCGACCATGTGGTGTATCTGATTGAGTGTGAACAGTGTCAGATCCAGTACGTAGGCTGCACAGTGGGGCCCCTTAAAAAACGTATACGTAAACACATATCCGACTCAATAAATGTTAATGCAATTGGTATCTCTGCGGTATCCAGACATTTTGCCACAGTTCACAAAGGTGATCTGACAGCATTTAAATTTAAAGGTATAGAAAGGGTTTTTAAACCATCGAGAGGAGGTGATTATAGGAGAAAGTTACTCAATCATGAAAGTCGGTGGATTTTTATATTGGATACTCGCCTCCCCAAGGGACTAAATAGCAGACATGATTTGATTTTATGTTATTGATGTTTTTGGAATTTTTTCATATATATTTTTGGGAAATGTTTTTTATGTATATCGGGGTTCCTATAATGTGTTTATATAACAGAGGATTTAGTGTATTTAATGATTTTCATGTCCATTTTCTAAAGAAAGGGAGAAAAAAATAAATAAAATGCATATATACTCATATATAGAGTACATGTACCTAAATACAAACTGAATGATCAATAATTATTAATTTTTCTGTGTTCTATCTAGATGAATATTTGTGTAACACATGGTTGGATAAATACTTCATGGTCTATTTCTGTATTTTCTGTTTTTTTAAGAACATGTGATTTTGCCTGAGCAGCGTATACTCCCCTATTTAATTAATTAATTGAGAACATGTGGGTTCGTCCGCTGCTTAGGAAAAACATTTATAAATATCCTTTGTGTTGTACTGACTATGACCTGAGGAAGGCGTTCCGCCGAAACGCGTTGTGGTATACATCTGCCATTCATCAGTGTGCACAAGCCGGTGTTTTCATTTGGAATATGGATATTTATTTTTAACCAAGTTACAAATAAAGAAGCCTTTTTATTCATCCCCTTGGAGTCCAGCTGGATCTTTTCCATTGTTCTGTTCCTTTAGAAGCAGGCAGGAACATTTAGCACTGGCAACCACCAGGCACTAAATTCTCTCCTAATTAAACTAGGCTGATCTGCAATATGATTTCCTGGATTCCCAATTAATTCTATCACCTGTCTGAATCACAGATTCAAACTCAGCTTCATTACCATTCCTGGCCACCAGAGGGAGCTCCACACCAGCACCACTCGGATGACTTTCACAACAGTTTGGACATGGGTAGCCACGGAGACAAGAACGGGGAAAAATAGGAAAAATAGAGGCTTAGCTCGTCCACTGGAAGGCTAATACCGAGAGCAAGAGCTAGGCGGAAGAAGTACCCCAGGGAAATGCAGCAGTAGAACTGGATAGGATTGGCCATATATGTCAAGAAGGCAAACAAACCATTCCATGTTGTTTTGTAAAGAGACTCTCTGTGTGATGTGTTGCCCTGACACGTCTATGATGGTGACTGACTGCGAGGAGGTGGAGACTCCCCTGAAAACAAAAGTAAGTGTCACACTCTCCATCCAGGGCAGATCATAAACACAGGTTCAGTCTGGTGAAGTAGAGCAGAGCCCTGTCGGCCCGGTGTTTGCTCCCCTCTACACATGCATGGGCAGAAAATAGTTGTCACAAGTGTCTCCCATCCATGAAAGACTTGTGACAGCTCCGGGATCTCAGTCTTACATTGCCCTGTGAAACTCTGTATTTTAACTGTGTGTGCTTTCTGTTGGTGCAACAAGAGTTATTGTCATTTTCCTTGTTGGTAGTGGCTAACTTGTCCAATCTCAGGTGTAGCCAGTGTGTGAGCTCTCCTATTCCCTTTAAATAGTCACATGTTCCATGACATGATGGCGGTTATAGAGAAATCACTCTGAACTGATCACCATAGAAAGTGAACATACTTGGAAGTTACTGGAGCCCAGTTGTCTTCAGCCTTGGAGTTTGGCTGCTACTTTGCTGTTTCTTGATATCCTTTTGTCTACCTTCCCCTATGTTGGATTATTTTAGTGGTGACGTCTAGTGCACTCACTGGTCTTAACACTATTTAGGGTAAGTGAAGGGACAATAAGGAACTAGGCATGTGACAGCGGCAGGGGAAGGACCTGCTTAGGGACATTAGGGAGTTAGGGTGCAGACACAAATTAGTGTCAGGTGTGACCCATCTCCCCTCTCCCTACCGTAAAGGCCTTCCTACCCCCTTTCTATCCCGTTGTAACCTCTGTGTTGTGCCATGCGCTGGCATACTCTACTCTGTACGTAACAATAGTGCAGGATCCTGGTCACTTATATCTTCCTGATACAGGTCTACATACATATTGTGTATTGTATTGTTTTCTCCTTTCATATTTTTTTCAATTGTATTTTTTTATAAAAAATTTTTGGTTATATTGGTACCTGGAAAAGTTACTGAATATTTTCCTTCACATTGTAGTTTATTTATTTTTTGTGTCTTAAATTAGGTTTACATCAGTGAGATTATTTCCACTGTGGTTAAATTGCACACACATTTTTATATCTAATATTTTCTAAAGGAAAGGGATTCAAGAATAAAAATATACCCACATTTCTTTATTACTATATTTATTACTATATTTATCCTTCCCTGCATCCTAACACCTTATTGAGGATTTATGATGATACATTTATAGATACACCAGGTGTCCTGCTTTTTTGTTTTCTTTCCCTCGTACCCGTGATATATACATATATATATTTTAATATTTAATAATAATGATGTATTAATACAATATTTGGGCTTGCATTTCGTTATTTTTCTTGGCGTATTTCCATTTGCAACAAGATGTAGAACCCCCATCGACCCGTGCATAGGCAGAAAATAGATTTTTACTCAAGTGCCAGCCAAACCACCTTTAAAGCATCACTGCAGCATATTTTTTCAGTGCTGGAGTAGCGCTTTAAATGTAATCCCTCTGCCATGTTCTTATACTCTCCGTCCAGCGACTCCATCATTTTTCGGCACCGCTCCAGTCCTGCGGTGCCATCTTGTGAGACCAACTTACTGACTGGCTAGAGGTCAGAAGTTACATCACAAGTTCTCAATACAGGTCTATGGGAGCCAGAACGATCCTCTCATAGACTTGTATTGACTTGTGACTTCCGGCGCTCCATGAAACACTACAGCATTTGGCAGGTCACAAATCGCCGAAGACCGTATGGAACAATGCTGGAAAAAGATGAAGACGGATAGGTGAGTATAAGATAGGGGACAGGGGACTTAGATTTATAGCACCACTCCACAAATGAAATAAAAAAAATGCTGGAGTGGTGCTTTAAGCCAATTTAAACACCATTAACCTCCAATTAAAGGAAATCTTTGAGCAGTTTTTTGCTTTGTAAGCTGAAAACAGCATTCTGCAAGGGTTAACACCAAGAATTCAGGGATGCCTGATTTGTCAAGGTCCAATCTGTTGTTTATTTGCTATGTTTGTTTATGAAACAGGACTTCTCATTGCTTGGACTACAATGTCATGGCAGTCCGGTTCACCCCCTCCTCTGATTCACACCTCACTGTCAAAGTACAATCTCTATAGAGAGCCTTGTGTGGGCGGTGGCAGCTCTCTCAGCTCTGCTACAAGGCTAAATCTAAAAATTCTAATTGTGTCAGAACAGCTGCACCCAGTAATCTACTGTAAGTGATACATTGTTGGATTAAGAGTTTCTTTGCCTACAACATGTTGCTCTCAGATGAGGTAGAGAAAACCTGCTGAAATATTCCCTTTAAGTACAGAGGGCAAAGCAGTATATACCTGCCACAATGCACCAAAAAAACCTCTTCTCCTGTACACATTTTGCAAACCTGACAAGATGTAAATTTCTATAAAATGCCGTGCACCCTCTGCCTCTGTTGCTCTATCTATTGCTGACTGCCGAATTAGTTACTTTGAAAGCCATCGGTAAGCTTGTCTCTTAGGGCTCTTGTCCACTTGCAATTTTCCTGTGCCAGTGCGATCCGATAAAAAAACAGATCGCACTCGAACCAGTGTTAAGCTATGAGGCCGTGTCCTCTTGCTTAATTTTTAACGTCACATCTCGTGCTCTCGGATTTGCACCGAGTCTTAGCTCTCGCACCCCCATGCAAGCCTATGGGAGTGAGAGCAAAATCAGAATCCGGGTGGCATACGCATGTCATACAGAGGGCATACGGATGTCACGCGGATCCTTGACACTTGCATACAGCATTGGACTGGCTACCAGAGTAATCTCCAGTAATACCAGGCCTGGCCGCAGTTACATGCACTGAACTCCGGAGCTGTCACCTGAGCTCCAGAGTGCAGCCTAGACTGAACAGTGAGCGCCGAGTGGTTGATTCCCCAGCGATTGCTGTTCAGTTCAGCACAGCTGCAGACAGACTGGGCTGAACTCTGGAGCTCAGGTGACACCTCCGGAGTTCAGTGCAGGTAACCGCGGCCAGGACTGGTATTACTGGAGATTCCTCCGGTAGCCAGTCCACCGCTGCTTGCATAAACACTCACATAGCACTCGCGTGACGCTTGCATGTCATACGGATGCTATGCGAGGGAAAAAAACCACCGTACGCAGACCACACGCAGGACACTCGACTCACATTTGTAGCCGAGTATTGCAGTGATTTTTTAACGCAAGTGGACAGGAGCCCTTAGAGTCAGACATAAGAGTTGGTAAATTATCTGTCTTTTCCCAGCTCCTCTCAGTTGATTTTTGAGCACAGATCATTTGTACAAAGAATCAAAAAGCCTGTAAAAGCCAAACAATGTACATTTTTTCATGAAACCCAATTGCAAAGATTTTCAGCCTAAAATACATTCACCTAATTAGAAAACAAAAATTGTGACTAAAGATGGAAAATCCCTTTAAGTCAGTCCCACACATTTGTAAAATGGACATAAATTCCAGCCTGAATGTGATCCCAGGACCCAATCTAACAGTATTGTGAGCATTCAAGGGGGAATATTAGAAGATTACTTCATTTCAGAACATATTACAAAAATACCTGAGAATTTGTGGTTTCAAATCTTAAGGAAATTAACTTCCATTAATAGAAACAGTTGAAAAGAACCAGAACCAAAGACCCTGGAGCGCAACAAAAAAAAGGATATTATAGAACAGGAATTCCTCACACGGCCCTCTCTTACTTTCTCCCTATAAAAACGAGGATAAATATTTGTTCAGTTTGTTCATGATTATAAAGATGTGTGAGCAGTGCCCTAGAGACAAGGTGAATATTTCTCTTGTGGCTTCTTTCTCATTTTAGCTCATGTATTTTGTTTATAAAAAAAAAATTAGAAATAAAGATAACCAATTTTTTTTTTTTTTACATTTTCTGTACATATTTTATGGGGGTGCCCATCATTCCCAAGCTATACACATCAATAAAAACAATAAAAAAGGTTATTGTAAAAAACTTCAATAATCGATTAGTTCTTTTCTGATAACACATTCTCTTAGAGACTTTTCACCTCTTCCCAACATGAGACATAATAATGCATCCTACACTGAGTCCCCATGTATTGTTTGGGCTCAGGAGCTGAGCATGCAGCAAATCCGGTGTCTGTTAGTCCTCACGCCTTTTCTCAAAAAGGAGCTGCACTTCTTCCCCATGTGTTTGTTGTGTCCATATGTGATTTATCTGTGAGGAAGGAGTTGGATTACACTGAAATGGGATTAATATATCGCACTCAAAGAATCCTGTTGTCTTGTCTCTTCATCGGGCAGAAAAGTTTTAACCCTTTCCTTATTCATCTCTTAAATATTTGAGTTCACAGATCTGCAGCTCCTGGTATAAAACTTTCTCACTGTCTAACTTGATTATTTGCACTTTTGTATCTTTTTGCTCTTTTTGGTATTTTGTTTTCCCATTATTTACAAAAGTACCTGATATAGTGGGGGGGAGGTTGTTCGACCTCAAGGGTCATTTTTACTATCAGGAGATTGGTATTTTTCTGCAGGGATTTTTGTACTGACCACAATCAGCTTCCTTTCCTTTGTATCTAGTTAGACGGGCCTTGCCTTTGCTTAATCTATTTTTCCTATCTATGTATCGTGTTTTCCTACATCACCGCAATCTTTATATGTTGGGGGCTGTCTGCTCCTTTGGGAACTTCTCTGAGGCAAGGTAGATTTCCTCATTTCTATCTGTGAGGCGTAGTTAGTTTCTCGGGCTGTGACATGGCGTCTAGGTGTTTAGGAACACTCCACGGCTACTTCTAGTGTGGTCTGATAGGGGATTGAAGTCAGCCCAGGTTCCAACTTCTCTTGTTGTTCTTGTTGTTTTTTCACTAATGAGAGTTTTTTGTAACCTTCCACGGTTACTGGATCATAACATGTGCCTATACTGAGTTGAGTAATCTATATTTTAACGAATAATTGTGTTTTAAAAAAAATCTAACCAAAATACAGAAATGTAACTGTTTACAAATTAATACATGCCACAAACAATTTCTTTTTGCCAATATGTTCTGTTAGTCAAATTTCACATCCAGACACATAGCTCCCAACAGTCTCAGCTTCAGTGGGAGAATACCAATTTGAGAGCTCAGTCCAACTACCTCATGGTTTTGTCCCAATGTCCTCTCAATGGCTTCATAGCTCCCCCTCCTCTTTGTGGTTGGGGCAGCATCTCTCAGCACATAGATAAATTATCTGGTCTCTGCAAGACCTGAAGTAATGAATACCTTGTCCATAAGCAGCAGCTCTAGCGATGAGCCAGAGCCAACACTGAGCAAGAAAGTAGAATTCAGTTTACTTGACATGTAGTGCAGGCACGAAACCCAAAAGCCATTTATACAGGTACATAGAACTACATCTGTACATAGTAGTGTACTTCCATGTTCCTGTATTCTAGAAATGAAGAAATAATCATATTATTTTGTTACTATATAATTACTAAAAAATAAATAAAAAAAAACAATTGCAAAATTGTTGATTTCTTTCTAATGGCCAAAATGTCAAGTATTCCGTGAATGTCCCTGTGATTTGAACCCACAAATGGTACATTTGTAGTCAGTAGCTAAACCTTTCAGCCACAGGCTCTGGTGATTTTACAGAAGAATATCATACACTTGAAGCTGCGGTGCAGGCTCTGACTCCACAAGTACATTATACTGGTACATAGGGATACATTATACATAGCAGTGTATTTCTATGTCCTTGTATTTTAGAGGGAGAATAAGAGATTTTTTTTCTTCCTATAAAATTGTTAAATAATAATGAAAAAAACCCCCAATTCAAATAATTACTGTTTATTATGCTTTAAAAAATAATAAAGACCACAAATCAGCAAATACCATGGACATATTGGGTGTCCCTGTAATCATAATGACCCGCACAACACAGTGATCAGATCATTTATGGTGATCGGTAAATGGCATAAAAACATGGCATGTTTGATTATTTTTTTCTTTAAAATCCTATAAAAAATGAAATAAAAATATAACACTACTAAGACCATGTTCACATGTAGCATATTTACAGAATCATCCTATCATTGTTTGGTTTTATTATAGACTATATATTTTTTTGCCTTTTTATACTAGTTGCATTTTTGTTGATTGTGTTTCGTCCCTTTATCTTTCATCAAGTATCATCTTGATGATCTTATAGTGGATTAAACTGTAATATGAGGGATTTTAAGAATATAGACTTAGATTACATTGTCTGTATGTGACTATTAGTGTATTTGTTTTTGGTATTAAAGGGAACCAATCATCAGGATTTTTGTATATAACCTAAAGCCAGTGCTATACTGCACTATCAGGCTGTGTCTCTACATACCATTAGTGGTCAGCTCGGATGTTTAGGTTTTCAAATCCAAGAAAGTGAAGTTTATAAAATCAGCAGCTTCTTGATTGGCATTTGCAACGGAGCAGATAATAACTGGGTGGCTATTCATATTGATTCTCACCCCCCTGCCTGTTGTTCCTCTCTTTCTCTGTTCTCTATGCTAATTTTACTATTCACTAAGATGGCATCGGAGTTGGTGCCTGCGCATAGCGCTTATCACCGGCACAATCTTTGTGAAGAACGTGTTATCCCCTGGTATTCTATTCTTCCGGCTGAGAGAGTGGCGCATGCACCCTCACATCTTTTGCTCTCGTTGTGACCGCGTGAGCACGCCCAGGAGGAACAATCCAACAGCAGTGTTCCAGCGACAGCGACATCGGATCGCACGGCACAGGGTCAGGTGAGGTAAGTTCTTGGTCAATTATCTCTATTCCAGAACTTGGCACATTCAAATGGGGTGGCTTCTGCGATGACAATGGTGTTGGGGAAGACTTTGCATGATTCGGGGAGAGTCAAGGATAGCTGCCCGGAACTATGTAGAGTGAAAGATTATGTCCGGGCTAGGGTATGGCCACGGCCAGAGAAAACCTGTCTGACCAAGGAGGGCCAGAAGTTGCTGAGGCAGTGAGATAAGCTAAATGTTACCCAGGGGCTCCTGTGCTGGATTGTATACTTAAAGTTTGAGTTGCAGTACCAACAACAGATTGTAATCCCCATGTCTTTGGGTCCAGAGGCCTCCTGGGAAGCTTATAAGTGGGCGCCCATTCTGGGAGTGATAAGATGTATAAGTGGCTCCAATGTCTAGTATACTGTCCTGACTTGGGAGATATGGTAACTGAAGTGTCGCGGGCGGGGAGGAGGGTGTCAGCACACCGCGCTCACCCCCTTCTGCTCGGGTCCGGCAGCTGCTCCTGGTGGCTCGAGCCGTAGGCCGGATCCCGGGGATTCTCGAGCGACACTCCTCGCCCGTGAGTGAAAGGGGGGTGTTTGTTGGGTGAGGGGATTGTTATAGTTCGTGACGCCACCCACGGTTGTGGTGATTGCACCACCGCTGCTCAGTGTGGGGGTCCCGGGGATGGTGATGCGGAGCAGCCAGGTGTTGTGTTGCCCCTCCGTGGGTAGGGGTTGGTGATCCCGGGGCCCAGTGAAGGGATGTAAAGTGTAGGGCCTGGAGGGCGCAGGGACGCGGGGGCAGCGCTGTGCCTTGCGGCACTGTGGTACTCACTCAGCCTGAGACTTGGACACAGTTTGTACGGTAAACCAAACGGCTGGTAGGACGGTCCCACAGACGGCTGCACCTGCACTCCCGGTAGGTGACGGTGATGTCTCTCTTCCTTGCACCTGTGTTGACTGATGGTAGCGGTGGATTCCCTCCGGTTACCCGCTCCCCGACTGCAATCTGGGCCGGAGGAGCACTACACTTTGCCCGCAGGCGCTGGCCCTGGGGAAACTGGTGCCCTGGCGGTGGCGGTGTCTCCCCTGTAATGGTCGGGCTGTTGCCGTCAATCGGGACTTGGTTGCTGGGGGATCTACGTCCCCTTCACTGACGGATTCGGCAAATTTGGCGACTCCTAGCCTTGCCGGGGTCCGAGAGGCCCCTGCCCTGGTGCTGACTGTCCTTCGGAACACTGCTCCAGACCACCGGGCACACAGCCAACGGGGTCCTTCCAGGAACTTCCAAACGGTCCCCCTCCGAACAGTCACCGCCGTCGCTGACCTTGCTGTTCTAGCCCTACACACAGCTGGGCTCTCAGGCTTTGCACACTCTCTGCTCTGTCACCACTTCTTGCTTTCCTCCTTTACTCCTTTTCTTTCCTCCACTTTCACTTCTTGGTTGTTTACTCTTGCCCCTGCCTGGGCTACTCCTCACTCCTTCCACTTCCTCCTCCCTGACTGGACTCCTGCTCCTCCCTGAGCTTTCTTGCCTGACACTTCCTGCCTCCAGAGCTGTGAGCTCCTTGGTGGGCGGAGCCAACCACCTGGCCCACCCCCTGGTGTGCATCAACAGACTCCTGGAGGAAGGCAACAAGGATTTCTGGTTAGCAGATGTGCCTACCTGGAGTGTGGGGTGTGGTGGTGTTGTGACCTGTGTCCCCTGGCTTGCCCAGGGCGACACAGAAGCATGTCTGAAGTGTCGAGCTTGCGGGTTGAGTAAGAGCCCCAAACAACTACACCCTGTCCAGGCCATCTTGACGTCTGCGCCCCTAGAAATCTTGATAATTGACTATGTACAGATTGGGTATTCTGCCTCGGGCCACTCATACTGCCCGATCAGGTCCCTAACTATATGGTGTTGCCTACATCAGCTAATCAAAATTCTAGGTACACTCTGTACCACAACCACCAAACACACCAGTGGACAGCTTGAGTGGAATAGAGTCGCCCACCTGGGGAGTTGGAGAGGGGAGGTCAGGAGTGTCAGGAGAGGAGAGTTGGAGTTTGGAAGTGAAGGAGAGAGGAGGTCAGGAGCAGGGCTGCTAGGAAGCTATCTAGGTGGCAGACGGTGCTCTGGGCCTAGTAGGAGCTGGACCCCCGGTCGCAGGGGATTGTGACAAGGGGCACAGAACTGTCGAGAAGGACAGCCGGCGGCCTTGTACTATCACCGGGCTGGGACCAGGGCACGACGGGGTACCTGGACTCAAGGTCAGGGAGTAGCTTCAGGCAACCTGACAATTTACCCGACGAGAATGGAGCCTTCAAGACCCACTCTCCACCCACTCTAAAATCGGGGTACTAGCGCAACGAGGGGGATAGGACTTTCCACAAAACAGTCCATAAAATCCCAAGCGTGAACCCTGAGAGCAAGCTCCCTAAGCCACACTGGGGAGCGGGACCCAACTAGTTTCATGCTACCGGGGCCAACCAAGAAGTGAACTAAGTGCCAGGGAAAAGGTCACAGATCATCAGGCAACACCATCGGGGACGGGACCTAAACTAGGTCCCCTCAGCGGTGTCCTGAACTTTGGTTCACCAAGTTGTCGGTGTCGGCTTTATGGACTGAGTGAGTACGCAAGTGATCCTTTCACCCCCAACAGCACTCCCCAACACCATCACCGAGTCCCGGGGCATCCCCCCTACCCGTGGAGGGGTTAAAACACCTAGCTGCCCACTCCATCACCCCCGGATACTCCCAGCTGCAGCGGTGGTACTCCACCTTACTACACACTACGGGTGGCGTCACAAACTTTAAATACACTATCCCCTGTAAATACAGCCTTTATTTGAGTGGCCGCACGACCCCCGGGTCCGGAGACCCCTCGAGCCACCGCGGATGCGGATCCCGATCCAAGCAGCCCGGCTGCTGACGTGGGGGCGGCACATGTACCTAGTTATAGATGCGTGTGGCAAGCCCCTGTACCAACTCACAAGCATGGTTTAAATGTATATATTTGTGTTGCATAAATGTGAACATTGTATTTATTGTATGTAAGTTTACCCCCTGCTTGCTGCCAGTAATGACGTGGTAATATGATAATACTTTAGAAGGAACAAAAATGCCATTATTCAACCCCAAGAGGTCGCTGTTTCTCAGCACAGATGAAAGACTGCAATAGATAGCTCAAGATGGGGGCAGACCTACAAGCTGATATAAAATGTATATGACAGGAAGTACAGTGTCAGCCATCTTGAGAGCAATTGTCAGTTGTCAGTTACAGAATGGAGAAAGAGGATGTGTAGGACAGAGAGTCAATAATATCGGGACATAGAAGTTTCATACTTTAAACAGAGCTGTGTCAAAGTAGAGCTGACCCTGTCCGTAGCCAAATCCTTACCAGATGGGAGAAAATTGCTGAAAGGATGCCGCTGAGGAGACAAGCCACATTAACCAGCAGTACTGCTCACCTGTTGGAGAGGCCTCTGATCCATCTGTGTGCTTCAGACATATTGGCCAGAGCAGACCTGGGTCGGTAAGATAACTAAGGCCTACTGAGTGGGTAACTGTGCACGCACCTCACAACAGTTTGGCACCAGAAAATTTGTGTCAGGCCGCAGTTACTGCACAATCACCGTTTGGGACCATCATTTCCATGACTACATTGTGGCTTACCTGAGGCTTCAGTGGCACAGGGTACTGCACCTCACTTAAGGTGCGTGTGATGGTGGAATATTCTGGATTGTGTACCATTTTGTGTGGGTTAATGTTTGGGCGTGGTTCACTGTCCATTCTCTGTTCCTTGTGTGTACATTGTCCCATTTGCATGTTTAATTCCTCCCCTGCCAGGCTTTTGTTCCTAAGTCGGGGGAGGGGCGTGAGATCCACCTAAACTCTCTGCTTACCTGAAGAATTGGGCAGTCTGTTTGAGAACTTCAAGAGTGAAGCAGGAAGATTGAACCTCTGGGAGAAACTGGCTTCTCAGAGAGAACATGGACATTTATCCGTTACCAGACTATATTTGTGTTACTGGACTAATTTTACCCTCTGTTTTGTGGATTATGTTATGGCCCATTTGATTTGCTTGGAATAAAAGGTCTTTGGATTGTGTGATATGGGAGCAGGACCCCGTGACAGTGCAGTTCTCATCCCGGGTAAGGAAGAGGTTAATTGTTGGTGTTTTTCATATTCACAAACTACACACAGTCAGGTGCTTTCACACTGGGATTGGCCTAGGGTAGACAGGGGGGTGGCCATAACGAGGCATGGGACTTTCCCAGTCACTAGGACAACCACCTGAGTGTGGGTACTACTTGGGGAAAAGGAAGGAGCATCTTCACACATAGTCAGTTAGCCCCGGGCACAGCTTGTGGTGAGGAGCACAGTCGGGACTTCGGTCCAGGCATATTCTCTCTACCTTTCCACTTCTGGGAACACTACAAGACCTGTGGCTTGGAGCTGGCAACTCAGCCCGGGTTCTCTACAGCTAGGTCCAGAAATATTTGGACAGTGACACAAGTTTTGTTATTTTAGCTGTTTACAAAAACATGTTCAGAAATACAATTATATATATAATATGGGCTGAAAGTGCACACTCCCAGCTGCAATATGAGAGTTTTCACATCCAAATCAGAGAAAGGGTTTAGGAATCATAGCTCTGTAATGCATAGCCTCCTCTTTTTCAAGGGACCAAAAGTAATTGGACAAGGGACTCTAAGGGCTGCAATTAACTCTGAAGGCGTCTCCCTCGTTAACCTGTAATCAATGAAGTAGTTAAAAGGTCTGGGGTTGATTACAGGTGTGTAGTTTTGCATTTGGAAGCTGTTGCTGTGACCAGACAACATGCGGTCTAAGGAACTCTCAAATGAGGTGAAGCAGAACATCCTGAGGCTGAAAAAAAAGAAAAAATCCATCAGAGAGATAGCAGACATGCTTGGAGTAGCAAAATCAACAGTCGGGTACATTCTGAGAAAAAAGGAATTGACTGGTGAGCTTGGGAACTCAAAAAGGCCTGGGCGTCCACGGATGACAACAGTGGTGGATGATCGCCGCATACTTTTTTTGGTGAAGAAGAACCCGTTCACAACATCAACTGAAGTCCAGAACACTCTCAGTGAAGTAGGTGTATCTGTCTCTAAGTCAACAGTAAAGAGAAGACTCCATGAAAGTAAATACAAAGGGTTCACATCTAGATGCAAACCATTCATCAATTCCAAAAATAGACAGGCCAGAGTTAAATTTGCTGAAAAACACCTCATGAAGCCAGCTCAGTTCTGGAAAAGTATTCTATGGACAGATGAGACAAAGATCAACCTGTACCAGAATGATGGGAAGAAAAAAGTTTGGAGAAGAAAGGGAACGGCACATGATCCAAGGCACACCACATCCTCTGTAAAACATGGTGGAGGCAACGTGATGGCATGGGCATGCATGGCTTTCAATGGCACTGGGTCACTTGTGTTTATTGATGACATAACAGCAGACAAGAGTAGCCGGATGAATTCTGAAGTGTACCGGGATATACTTTCAGCCCAGATTCAGCCAAATGCCGCAAAGTTGATCGGACGGCGTTTCATAGTACAGATGGACAATGACCCCAAGTATACAGCCAAAGCTACCCAGGAGTTCATGAGTGCAAAAAAGTGGAACATTCTGCAATGGCCAAGTCAATCACCAGATCTTAACCCAATTGAGCATGCATTTCACTTGCTCAAATCCAGACTTAAGACGGAAAGACCCACAAACAAGCAAGACCTGAAGGCTGCGGCTGTAAAGGCCTGGCAAAGCATTAAGGAGGAAACCCAGCGTTTGGTGATGTCCATGGGTTCCAGACTTAAGGCAGTGATTGCCTCCAAAGGATTCGCAACAAAATATTGAAAATAAAAATATTTTGTTTGGGTTTGGTTTATTTGTCCATTTACTTTTGACCTCCTAAAATGTGGAGTGTTTGTAAAGAAATGTGTACAATTCCTACAATTTCTATCAGATATTTTTGTTCAAACCTTCAAATTAAATGTTACACTCTGCACTTGAATTCTGTTGTAGAGGTTTCATTTCAAATCCAATGTGGTGGCATGCAGAGCCCAACTCGCGAAAATTATGTCACTGTCCAAATATTTCTGGACCTAACTGTATAGGGCATTCCAGGGTCTGCGGCGAGTGCAGGAAACACCCGCAGGCCATTCCACATTCCATCCACAGGATTGGAGGGACCCCAAACAGAAAGGACACACAATATATAAACAACATCTGAAAAACAAAGAATGGGGAAAATCTTTGATGGTCAAAAATGACCACCATGACTCCAACACTGGACAATTGGATTATTAATTGAGACTCAAATATAATAAAAAAAAAAGTCTAGCGACTCGTTCCTATGGTTTGTTTCAGAAAGGACACACAGTAGGAACGCCGACAGTGACCTTCGAATTATCCAGGATCAGCTGGGGCCCATGATGGCAGAGACTGGTACTCTGAGGGCAGCACTTGAACTGTGAGTAAAAAGACCTGGAACCGCAGCTGCTGACTCAGCTGACGGCAATTGCAGTCCCTCATCATCCTCCCCAGGGCCCACTCCACTTGTGGGGAACAGAACCATCCTTGCTGCGACACCACCAGCCCTGGAGGACATCACCGGCAGCGGCGGTTAATCACTGGCCGCGTACCACATGTGGCGTCACAAGACAACTACAACTCCCAACCTCCTCAACCTCCATCGTCCCACCATCATCCCATCCTCCATCCTCCTTCCCTTTTATTGTACACCTCGGGGCCACAAAGCCGGGCAGGGCCACCCATGACATCCCTAGACCCAACATTACCGGCCCGGCGACGAGTACATTAAACCCCTTGCCCCGTGGGTGCTACAACATTATCTAACTCTTCACAATTGAGGTTTCTGTGTGGACCACAATGATCTCTCATGTGGATGTTGCTAAGGCCTATCATGGATTTTAGGCCATATTTGAGCTCATCCAAGAGGGAGCTTGTCTTGGACAATATAAGTACGTGCTATTTGTTTAAGTTTTTATTCTCTGTTTTTGGCTAAGCAGCCGTTGCATATAGTAAGTTATTTGGTAATTGAAGGTGAATCTTGGGAAGGATGCTTCATTCACTGTATTTTTATTGGGGCAGTCAGTTGGAGATTCGAGTGAATTTATCTTGAGTTTATAAGCTGTTGTGCGGGCGGCTTGTATTACACACCCATCAAATTGTTTCATGTTCAAGGGTATTAATAGGTAATTGTCAGTTGGGTTATCAAGGCACATCTGTAGGCAACATATAATGAATATACTGTTGTGGACAAATATTGTAGGGCGCCACGCTGTGCATCACAAGTGTCTCAGCCTCCTCATTGAGTGTCTGTAAATTCTTTTTTCTTGACTGTTTTCCTTTATGTTATTTTTTTTTTACATATTGAAGTAAAATACTTTAGTTGGTTGATCAAGTGTAGGAGCCATTTATTTCCAGTTTGTGACTTTGCTGTATCCTAAAGAGCCCACTCTGATACACGGCTTACATTAGGACACAGAAACAAGTAAAGTTGGAACAAATGCACGACTTGCTGGGACATCGGGACAGCTCTCCAAGACTTTTAGCAGATATAGGTATGTTCACACTCTCCCGTTGATACCCAACACTTAAATAACCAACCATATTTTAGAATATTATAACACTTATGAGCCCAAATACATTTTTGTTATTTTTTCCCAAAAGGTGTGATTCTATTCCATATTATTGAGGCCATTTTTCGAGCAGCTCCAAGAACTTCTTTGTTCCTCAGGCTATAAACGAATGGGTTTAACATCGGGACGACGGCCACATAAAACATTGAGAGAATATTGTATTGTTCCTTAGAATCTTCAGACTCAGGTTTCAAATACATGAAGATACTTGGTCCAAAGAATAATAAGACAGTAATGATGTGAGATGAGCAGCTAGAAAAAGCCTTAAGCTGTCCTTTAGAGGAACGAATCTTTAAAACTGTAAAGATAATTCTCACATATGACGTCAAAATAAACATAAAGCTAAAAAGCACGATAAAAACATCTTCTATGGAAATTATCGTTTTCATAGTTTTTGTGTCACTGGAAGAGAGTGCCATTAATGGTAATATTTCACAAAAGAAATGGTTGATCGTTTGAGAGTAACAGAATGATAATGCAGATGTCGATAAGGAAAACATTATGGAATTCACGGCACTTAAAATCATGTAAGAAGAGGCTATAATCAAACAAACTTTCCCAGTCATGACCAAAGAATAATGTAGAGGAGAACAAATCGCAACGTAACGATCATAAGCCATAGAGGTAAGAATGAAAATCTCCGAGTCACCACAGAAGATGAAGAAGGAAAGCTGAATCATACAGTCATGGAAGGAGATCGTCTTGTCTTCTGTAAAAATGATGGCCAACATCTTTGGTAGAATATTAGAGACGTAGATGACGTCAACAGAAGAAAGATTACACAAGAAGAAATACATGGGGGTGTGAAGATGGGGAGTAACACAGACGAGAGCAATGATAATCAGATTTCCCACCACTGCTAGAAAATACATGAATAAAAACCCAGTAAATATAAGAATTTCATTAATTCTGGAGGTGGAGAACGGGGTCATGTAGAATTCAGTCACCGTACCGATTTCACAGTTATTCATATTGAGTTTCTGGGATAGAAGGAGATAAAACAGATTCTAGTGATGATGGTGGAACCAAAATTGTGTGTTTCTTGTGAGACAAAGATAATCTCAAATGAATCTACTAATCTCTCAAGTGATGATTGCAAAAAATCGGAATGTTATGATATACGTACTTATGTCTACAGAGGGGATTTTGCTTTTTGTCTTACTACTAAAAAAAATAAGAAAATAAATTTGTTTTTTTTAAGTGGAATTGCAGGTTATATGTAGTAGTTTGCTGTGACCTTGATATAATAAATGTCTTTTACAAGGGGCTGCTGTTAAGTCTTTGGCTTTACCTAGAAAGAAACAAGGTAGGATGATGAAACCTTTACATTTATTTCACATACTCTCCACTGATGTCAACATACTTCTTACATCAGTATTCCAAGTTCTGTAAGCCTAGCAAAAAGAAAGATTTTGGTTGTGGCTCAAACCAAGCATCCGTAGCAGCCGCAGCATCAGAAATGGTGGTAAATTTGGTACCCTTGAGGTGTTTCTTCAAGTTTGGAAACAGATGACAGTCGGAAGAAGCTAGATCTGGTGAATAAGGTAGGTTGTCAACCAGCTGATAGCCCAGCTCTGTCAGTTTTGCCATGGTCGCTTGTGCATTGTGAGCAGAGTTGTTGTCTTGCAGAAACAAGATTCCTTTGGACAGCTTGCCGCGCCTTTTAGCCTTCAGAACTGCCTTCAATTGGTCTAAAAGTTCAATGTAATACCTTGCATTGATGGTGGAACTCTTTTGAAGGTAGTCCACTAGCAGCAAACCCTCCTTATCCCATTACACAGACGCCATCACCTTAGTGGCTGATTTTTGCACCCTAAACTTCTTTGGATGAAGAGAACCACTGTGCCTCCACTCTTGACTGCTCCTTGTTTTCAGGGTCATAAAAATAAATCCAGGTCTCATCAATAGTAACCAGTTGATCCAGAAAGTTCTTATCAGTCCAGAAACACTGACAAATGGACCGGGACGTTTTCACTCGCTTGCTTCTCTGATCTGTTGTCAAACATTTGGGGACCCACTCTGATGATAGCTTCCTCATGTCCAAATGTTCATGGATAATGACACAAACACATTAATGAGAAATCCCCATGATGTTTGCTATTGCTTTAGCTGAAATTCGTCGATTCTTCAGTATGAGGTTGTGCACAGCATCGACAATCTCCAGAACAAAAACCACTCTTGGTCATCCAGGACGTTCCCTATCATTGGTATTGAAGTGGCCCATTTTAAATTTGGCAACCCAGTTCTTAACTGTGGAATATGAAGGGCATTAATCCCCCAATGCCTGCGACATATCACCATGAATATCCTTTGCCGTCTTTCCTTGCAGAAACAAGAATGTTATCCCTCCTCTGCTTTCATTTGCTGTGAATATTGCATTACACTCCACCATTTTGTTTTCCCGTGTGCGTAGAACACTCTTGCCATAAGCAACAAACACAAACTTTTGATAACATATATTAGACACATAAGGCTTTCATGTGATGTAACATTCGTTACTGAAAAAGATCACAAAGCCAAAGTCATCAGCAGCCCCTCGTAATAGCGTGGTTTGTCAAGCAGCCACAAAACCACTGAACTTCATTAAGGTGACTATCGAACATCATAGAAATGCCCTCAACCAGGGCCACCACTAGGTGTTTCAGGGTCCTATACTGGCAAAGTTTTTGGGCCGCTTTGAGACTCTGCTCAGGCTCTACCCCAGCTCTATCTCCACCCCTCAAACCTTCTACACTCTCCCCGCCACTCTTGGAAAAACATATGTATACACACATGGTCATGGCCAAAAGTGTTAGCACCCTTGACGTTTTTCCACAAAATGAAGCATCTCCCTCAGAAAATTAATAATACACCCCCCACACCGCCCCTCTCCATAATACACCCTCTACACCGCCCCTCTCCATAATACACCCACTACACCACCCCCATCCATAATACACCCTCTACACCACCCCTCTCCATAATACACCCTTTACACCATCCCTTTCCATAATATATCTCCCACACTGCCCCATGTATAATACCCCACCCACACACTGCCCCTCTGCATAATATACCCCCACACCGCCCCTCTCCATAATACACCCTCTACACTGCCCCTCTCCATAATACACCCACTATACCACCCCTCTCCATAACACACCCTTTACACCACCCCTTTCCATAATATATATCCCACACTGCCCCATGTATAATATCCCACCCACACACTGCCCCTCTGCATAATATTCCCCACACACATGGTTCCTCACAACACTTAAGTTAAGAAAGATGTAGTGGGCATCAGTGTACTAAATATGAATAAGAGGGGGCTAACAACAACCATGCCAAAAAATGAATTGTATCATGAGAGGAAAAAAGGTACATAGTAAAAAATGTGCACACCCACCTATTTCAATATAAACATGGCTTTTATTGATGCAAAACATGTAAGGCTGACAAAAAAACAAAGGTTATAAAATGAAATAAGGGGATCGATTTAATAATCCTGTACTTATCCCCAATTAAGTATCAGGGCACTGATAATGGAAAGCACAATAAGTACAGTATATAAACAAGACAGTGTCCGCAGATAAATAATATAATCCCAAAACACGTAATACCTGGCTGTAGAGCCTCAAGCTTAAAATGAATTGTGGCAGTAAGTCAACAGAGGGTAGGTTTTCAACCTTTGTTTTTAGTCAAGAAATGGGGGGGAGAGCCAGCACTGCTTATGAGTGGCATGCCGCAATGAAAAAGTAAAAAGTGTAATATTCACAAATTCATTCCTACTGTAACAATTCAATGAGATTTTTGGCAAATAATTGATCAATGATTTGAGCCCCCCTGCCCCGTCACGGCAAATCTCTATAAGGGGGTCCCTACACTACAGTTATAATATACAAACGTGCCATAAGGTCTCGTATAATTCGCAGGACCATATAGGAACATCTCCTACCTGAGAAGTGTCAGAACCGCTCCCATGCTGCAAGGGCTGACAACTGCGAGTAGATGGGAAGTCCAGGTGCCAGCGTGTGCGGCAGAACCACACACACCAGCACAATGTCATAACTAGCCCCCACAGTGTCAGACCAGCAGACATGGATGAAGGGCGGAACAGCCCCAGGCAGGTGGTGCTTAAGTAATAATGCCTATGGAACAGGAGGCAGTGGCTGTATGTGAACAGGCACCAACATAAATTTTGATGGCAACAGAAGGAATTTGCAAACCACACTGGGCGTGCACGGCACGGTGGCAGTCAACCACCTGACCAGTAAACAAGAAATGGGGGGGAGAGCCAGCACTGCTTATGAGTGGCATGCGTGCTGGCTCTCCCCCCCATTTCTCGTTTACTGGTCAGGTGGTTGACTGCCACCGTGCCGTGCACGCCCAGTGTGGTTTGCAAATTCCTTCTGTTGCCATCAAAATTTATGTTGGTGCCTGTTCACATACAGCCACCGCCTCCTGTTCCATAGGCATTATTACTTAAGCACCACCTGCCTGGGGCTGTTCCGCCCTTCATCCATGTCTGCTGGTCTGACACTGTGGGGGCTAGTTATGACATTGTGCTGGTGTGTGTGGTTCTGCCGCACACGCTGGCACCTGGACTGCCCATCTACTCGCAGTTGTCAGCCCTTGCAGCATGGGAGCGGTTCTGACACTTCTCAGGTAGGAGATGTTCCTATATGGTCCTGCGCATTATACGAGACCTTATGGTACGTTTGTATATTATAACTGTAGTGTAGGGACCCCCCTTATAGAGCTTTGCCGTGACGGGGCAGGGGGGCTCAAATCATTGATCAATTATTTGCCAAAAATCTCATTGAATTGTTACAGTAGGAATGAATTTGTGAATATTACACTTTTTACTTTTTCATTGCTGCATGCCACTCATAAGCAGTGCTGGCTCTCCCCCCCATTTTTTGTTTTTAGTCAGCCTTATATGTTTTGTATCAATAAAAGCTTGTCCTCGTGCCGTGGGGTGCAGGGGTCTCTCCCGTACGCACTCAGTTCATATATATATACAGTATATATATGTATATATATCTTCCTTCTGGTATATATCCCCCATCCCGGGCCCCTCCTAGTATATACTGTATGTCCTGCTCTTGGTGTCTATGTCCTCTTCCTGGTATGGTATATGTGCCGCCCCCATGGAAGCAGCTGAGCTGCTCGGATCCGGGTTCGCTGTGGCTCGAGAGTCTCCGGACCCGGGGGTCGTGCGGCCACTCAAATGTAAGGAGGATATTTACAGGGGAGTTGATATATAGTTTGTGACGCCACCCGTGGTGTACGGTAATTTGGGGAGTACCGCCACTGCTGTTAGGAGTACCCGGGGTGATGAAGTGGGGCAGCAAGGTGTCGTAACCCTCCTCGGATAGGGGGATACCCCGGGACTCGGTGTAGGGGTGCAGGGGGTCACTCCCGTACCCACTCAGTTGATAAACAGACGCTGACAACCGCGTAAACCAAGTCTCTGGGTACCTCTGCCGCTGAGGGGAGCTCGTCCGGGTCCCGTCCCCAATGGTGTTGCCTGGTGATCCGTGACCTGCCTCCTGGCACTAAGTTTGATTTCAAGTTGTTGGCCCAGTAGTATGGAACTAGTCGGGCCCCACTCCCCATTATGGTTAAGTGTAGGAGCTTGCTCTCAGGGCTCACGCTTGGGATTTTCTGGACCGTTTTGGATTGGAAAGTCCTATCCCCTTTGTTGCCCTAATGCCCTGATTCTGGAGTGGGTGGGAACAGATCATAAAGGCTCCGTTCTCCTCAGGTGAATTGTTGGGCTGCCTGAAGCTACTCCCCGACCTAGGGTCCGTGTACCCTGTCGTGCCTTCGGTCACGACCCTCGACAGATCAAGGCACCTTGCCACAATCCCCTGCGGCCGGGGGTCTGACTCCTCTAGGCCAAGACCACCGTCTGCAACCTAGACAGTTCTTCCAGGAGCCACCGCTCGTGACCTCCTCTGAGCTCCTCACAGCTCGAGGGCTACTTCCCAACTCTCTCTCCACTCACAGACTGACTACACTCCTCCCCTCCCCTCCCTGACCCCCCAGGTGGGCGACTCTCTTTCACTCAAGCCATCCACTGGTGTGTCTGGTGGGTGTGGTGCAGGGTGTATCTAGGATTTGATTTGCTGTTGGAAGCAACACCATTTAAATAGGGACCCAGAACCAAGAGGGAGGCGGAATACTGCACAAAAGGGCAGCTTGTGCAGTACCCTGTGATGACCTGATAGTCCAGGGGTGTCACATATATATGTCCCCATCCTATGCTCTTCCTGGTATGTATGTCCTCCTCCTGGGCCCATCTTGGTATAAATGTCGCCATCCTGGTTTATTTGTCCCATTCCTTGCATATATGTCCCCTTCCTGGGCATCTACTGGTATCCTTCTCCTGATATATATGTCCCATCCTGGGCCCCTCCTGTTATATATATATCTCCCTCCTGGGCACAATCTGGTATATATGTCCCCATCCTGGTTTATGTCCCCTTCCTGCTATATATGTCCTCATCCTGGTATATATGTCCCCTCCCTGGCCCCCTCCTGGTATATTTGTCTGCTGCAAAAAGAAAAAAACAAAAACATTTTATTACCCTCCCCGACATGTCACGGGGCATCCTCTGTGAGCTTCAATGCATTTCAGCTGGATGTGCTGTTGCACATCCAGCTGAAGCAAGGTAGGGACTGGGGTCGGCAGGCCCTCACCACCACCTGTGATCGTCCCACTCCTGTCTTCAGCTCACGTAGCACTTACTTTTCACCAATAGCTGCAGCGTCCTCACCACCTCCGTCCGTGGCTCTGCGTTGCCTGCAGCAGTGTGATGAGGTTGCAGAGTGATGACCTCATCATGCTGCTGCACGCTGGGGTGTGAGATGACATGCCGGCGACCTGCTCTGCTCTACTGACCTTGACTTAACCACAACCACATGGCTAATTTGTACGCAATGACCCTGAAGCGTTTTGCATGTGTGCCGCCCCTGCAGCGGATCGAACTGTTCGGATACGGGGGTGGTGATTACTCGTTGCTCGAGGGTCTCCGGACCCGGGGGCTAGGGGGTCACACTCAAATGGAAAAGGGGATATTTACAGGGGATTGGTATAGTTCATGACGACACCCGTGGTGTACGGTAATAAGGAGTACCGGCCGCTGACGTTGGGAGTACCCGGGGTGATGGAGTGGGGCAGCAAGGTGTAGTTACCCTCCACGGGAAGGGGATGGCCCCAGAACTCTGGATGGTGGAGTGGGATGCAGAGGGAACGTAGGCTTGCTGGCTGCAGGGGTCAATCGGGTGCTCACTCAGCAATAAAGCAGATGCTGACAACAGGGTAAACCAAGTCTCCGACTGCCGCTGTCTCCTGAGGGAGCTCGTCTGGGTCCCATCCCCTGCAGCACTGCCTGTTGGTCCGTGATCTGCCTCCTGGCACAAATTTAGAGTGTCCTTTGTGATCCTTTAGCTTGAAGCTTTCCAGGCCCCGCTCCCCACTATGGCTAAGTGAAGGAGACTGCTCTCAGGAGCTCACGCTTGGGATTTCAGTGGGCCGCTTATTTGGAAAGCCCTATCCCCCTCATTGCGCTAGTTCCCCTGATCTCTGAGCTTCGTGGTATCAGTCCATAAAGGCCTTTTCCTCCTCAGGTTAATTGACGGGTGGCCTGAAGCTTCTTCCCGACCTAGGATCTGTGTACCCCGTTGTGCCTTCGGTCCCGGACCGGTGATAGGACCAGGCTGCTGACCGTCCTCCAAGACAGGTCCCAGGCACCTAGCCTCAATTCCCTGTCACCGGGGGTCCGACTCCTCTAGGTCCAGACCACCGTCTGTGACCTAGTCTGCTTCTCCCCTGGGAGCGACAACTCCCAGCTTCCTCAGAGCTCCTCAAAGCTCGAGGGCTACCACTGAACTAAACTCAACACCTCCCACCTCCCTGCCTGACCCCTAGGTGGGCGGCCCTATTCCTCCTTAAGCAGCCCACTGGAGTGCCTGACAAGTGTGGTGCAAGGTGTATCTAGCATTTGTGAATGCTGATGGAGGCAGTACTGCAGGATGGAGACCCAGAACCATGGGGGGCTTGAATCATGCACGGTGAGGGAAAGATTGTGAAGAACCCTGTGACGACCTGAATATGGCCAGGTCCTTCTGCTGCAGCTGTGACTGGGGCCCAGCTGGTATATATGTCCACTTCATGGGCCCCTCCTGGTATATTTGTCTGCCGCAAAAATAAAAAACATTTTACTCACCCTCCCCAGCTTCCACGTCGAGGGGCGTGATCTCTGAGCGCGGTGTATTTCAGCTGTATGTGCACCCTCTGATACACATCTAGCCGAAACAAAGCAGGGACTGGGGTCTGCGAGGCCCCCACCAACCCTGGTGATTGTCCTGCTCCTGTCTTCAGCTCACAGAGCCCTTACCTTTCCTTGCCAGATGCTGCATGCTCAACACCTCCGTGGCTTTGTGTTGCCTGCAGCAGTGTGATGAGGTCACAGAGTGATGAGCTCATCATGCTGCTGCATGCTGGGGAGCGGTATGATGTGTCGGCGCCCTGATCTGCTCCACTGACCTTGCCTCAACCACAACCTCATGGCTAATTTGCATGAGATTCCCCTGAAGTGTTTTGCATGCAAATTAGCCAGTGAAGTGGCCGAAGCGACAAGGTCGGGCCCCTCAGCTGTGGCTGTGAAGAGGTGGAACCTGGCCCAGGGCTTAACAAAGCAAAGTAATAAGCCGTGGCCCGGTCGAGCCCCCCTCTTCACTGAGCCCCATATGGTCATGGTTATTGTGCCCTGATGGTGGCCGTGCCTTCAATCTCAAAAATAGGACTGCTGATACTAAATAATATCTTATCTTTTAATTGTAAGAGATAAGTTACCTTATTACAGTAAAAGGGACAGGAAAAAGGGATACCAGTGTGGATAATTAAAAACTTAAATGGGACATTAAAGAGAAGGGCCACTACTTTTACATTATTGGCCTATCATTAGGATAGGTCATCAATGTCTGATCGGCCGATGTCTAACACCTTGCACTTCTACCAAAAAGCTGCTTTCAGTGTTGGCGGTGGTAGCACTCGGCTTGAAATGCTGAGTTCCAGAGCCACCTCATTAACTGATAGTGGCCACAGTTGGGTACTATATATCCGCCTCCTATTGATTTGAATGGGAGGCAGATGTGCAGTACCCATCGATGGCTGCTATCAAAAGACGATGCAGCTCTAGAACTGAGCAACATCTGGGTGGGATCCGCGCACATGTCAGCTGATTTGTACTGCTGACATGTGTGCCCAGCAGGCACGAACAAATCCGCGATCTGCCTGTGCCTGTTAACCCCTTAGATAGCGCTGTCAAAATTTGACAGCGTCATTATAATCGCGGTCGCAGTTAAAGTTTACTAAACCCCCAAAACCGATCACGTGGATCCGATGGTTGTCATGGTAGCACAGGATCATGTGATGACTCCTGTAGCTCACATGAATCACTTTCTGTTTCACCTGGCCGAGAGCTGTGAGAGATAGGAGATGAGCATATCTGCTGTTCACAGCTGTGTAGCTGTGATCAGCAGATATGGAAGAGCGATCAGACTGCTGATCCTTATAGTCCCTAGGGGGCCTAGTAGAATAAAAAATAAAAAGTTTTGGAAAATTAAAAAAAAAAAACAAAAAACAAAAATAATCTAAAAGTTCAAATCACCCCCCCTTTGACCTCATTGAAAATTAAAGGTTTAAAAAATTAAAAAATACACACACATTTGCTATCGCTGAGTTCAGAAATGCCTGATCTATCAAAATATAAAATCAATTAATCTGATCTATAAACAGCGTAGCAGCAAAGAGTTCTAAACGCCAAAATTACGTTTTTTTTGTTGCGGCAAATTTTGCACAAAATGCACTAACAGACGATCAAAACATAGTATCTGCGAAAAAATGGTACCATTAAAAATTTCAGCTCGAGATGCAAAAATCCATCACTGAGCCCCAGATTCCGAAAAATGAGAACGCTATGGGTTATGGAAAATGGCCATAAACATGTGCCACTTTTTTTGGACAAACTTCTGATTTTTTAATCCCTTAGATAAAAGTAAACCTATACATGTTTGGTGTCTACAAACTCGTACTGACCTGAGGCATCACACCTACAGATCAGTTTTACCATATAGTGAATACAGTGCATAAAATATCTCAAAAACTAATGTGCAATCACACTTTTTTTTTGCAATTTTTACACATTTGGAATTTTTTTGCCACATTCCAGTACACTATATGGTAAAACTAATAATTTAATTTAAAAGTACAACGCATTACACAAAAAAATGAGCCCTCACATGGCTATATTGACGGAAAAATAAAGTTACGGCTCTAGGAAGAATGGCGGTAAAAATCCGGAAAGCCCTCTGCGTTGCTCTGTCTATTGCGGACTGCAGAATAAGTCATCGGTAAGCTTGTCTCTTGTAGTCAGATACAAGTGTTTTTAAATTATCTAGACTTTTTTGAGCTCCTCTCAGATGTTTTTTGATCACAGACCATTTCAAACTTAAATGTACACAGAAGATCAAAGACCCACTAAAAGCCAAACGATGTAAAATTTTTAATGAAACCCAATTGCAAAGATTATTTTCAGCCAAAAATACATTCACTTAATTAGAAAACAAAATTGTGACCAAAGGTGGAAAATCCCTTTAAGTCAGTCCCACATATTTGTAAAATGAACGTAGATCCCAGCCTGAATGTGATCTCAGGATCCAATCTAACAGGATTGTGAGCATTCAAGGCGGAATATTATGAGTTCTTCATTTCAGAACATATTACAAAAATACCTGAGGATTTGTGGTTTAAAGTCTTCTTAATAAAAACAGTTGATAAGAACCAGAACCAAAAATCCTGAAGAGCAGCAACAACAGGATATCATAGGATCAGGAATTCCTCACATGGCCCTCTCCTACTTTCACACTATATAAATGAGGATAAATATTTGTTCAATTTTTTCATGATTATAAAGATGTGTGTGCAGTGCCCTAGAGACAAGATGAATATTTCTCCTGAGGCTTCTTTCTCATTTTAGCTCAAGTATTTTGTTTATAAAAAAATATTGGAAATGTAAATAACCAATTTTATTTTTTTTTACATTTTTGTACATATTTTATGGGGGTGCCCATCATTACCAAGCTATACACATCACTAAAAACAATGAAAAAAGTTTAATGTAAAAATCTTCAATAATCAATTGGTTCTTGCCTGATAACACATTCTCTTAGAGACTTTTCACCTCTTCCCAACATGAGACATAATAATTAGGGATGATCGAATAATATTCCTCTACCTCTAATATTCGGGTTTGGGAATATTTTCCGAATTGGTCGCCGCTATTCGACTATTCGCGAATATTCAATGCGCAATGTAAGTCTATAGGAAACCCGAATAACAACTATTCGGAACTATTCGGGCTTCCCATAGACTTACATTGTGCATTGAATATTCGCATAGCGGCGACCTATTCGTCGGATATTCGCGAAGCCAAATATTTGAGGTATTTGAACATCCCTAATAGTAACCCATCCTACACCAAATCCCCATGTATGGTGCGGGCTCAGGAGTTGAGCATGCAGCACATCCGGTGTCTGTTAGTCCTCGTGTCTTTTTTCAAAAAATTTGATTTGTCTGTGAGGAAGGAGTTGGATTACTCTGAAATGCGTTGGAATTAATCGCACTGAAGGAATCTTGTTTTCTAGTTTCTTCATAATTTCTGAAAGTTTTGCCTATTTTTATGGACTGTCCTAGAATTTCTGGATGGTTGGCAACCAAGGCCAATGGGTTATCATCACAGCTGGGGATCTGCTTTCTTCACTCATACAGTTAGGTTCAGAAATATTTGGACAGTGACACAAGTTTTGTTATTTTAGCTGTTTACAAAAACATGTTCAGAAATACAATTATATATATAATATGGGCTGAAAGTGCACACTCCCAGCTGCAATATGAGAGTTTTCACATCCAAATCGGAGAAAGGGTTTAGGAATCATAGCTCTATAATGCATAGCCTCCTCTTTTTCAAGGGACCAAAAGTAATTGGACAAGGGACTCTAAGGGCTGCAATTAACTCTGAAGGCGTCTCCCTCGTTAACCTGTAATCAATGAAGTAGTTAAAAGGTCTGGGGTTGATTACAGGTGTGTGGTTTTGCATTTGGAAGTTGTTGCTGTGACCAGACAACATGCGGTCTAAGGAACTCTCAATTGAGGTGAAGCAGAACATCCTGAGGCTGAAAAAAAAGAAAAAATCCATCAGAGAGATAGCAGACATGCTTGGAGTAGCAAAATCAACAGTCGGGTACATTCTGAGAAAAAAGGAATTGACTGGTGAGCTTGGGAACTCAAAAAGGCCTGGGCGTCCACGGATGACAACAGTGGTGGATGATCGCCGCATACTTTCTTTGGTGAAGAAGAACCCGTTCACAACATCAACTGAAGTCCAGAACACTCTCAGTGAAGTAGGTGTATCTGTCTCTAAGTCAACAGTAAAGAGAAGACTCCATGAAAGTAAATACAAAGGGTTCACATCTAGATGCAAACTATTCATCAATTCCAAAAATAGACAGGCCAGAGTTAAATTTGCTGAAAAACACCTCATGAAGCCAGCTCAGTTCTGGAAAAGTATTTTTTGGACAGATGAGACAAAGATCAACCTGTACTAGAATGATGGGAAGAAAAAAGTTTGGAGAAGAAAGGGAACGGCACATGATCCAAGGCACACCACATCCTCTGTAAAACATGGTGGAGGCAACGTGATGGCATGGGCATGCATGGCTTTCAATGGCACTGGGTCACTTGTGTTTATTGATGACATAACAGCAGACAAGAGTAGCCGGATGAATTCTGAAGTGTACCGTGATATACTTTCAGCCCAGATTCAGCCAAATGCCGCAAAGTTGATCGGACGGCGCTTCATAGTACAGATGGACAATGACCACAAGCATATAGCCAAAGCTACCCAGGAGTTCATGAGTGCAAAAAAGTGGAACATTCTGCAATGGCCAAGTCAATCACCAGATCTTAACCCAATTGAGCATGCATTTCACTTGCTCAAATCAAGACTTAAGACGGAAAGACCCACAAACAAGCAAGACCTGAAGGCTGCGGTTGTAAAGGCCTGGCAAAGCATTAAGAAGGAGGAAACCCAGCGTTTGGTGATGTCCATGGGTTCCAGACTTAAGGCAGTGATTGCCTCCAAAGGATTCGCAACAAAATATTGAAAATAAAAATATTTTGTTTGGGTTTGGTTTATTTGTCCAATTACTTTTGACCTCCTAAAATGTGGAGTGTTTGTAAAGAAATGTGTACAATTCCTACAATTTCTATCAGATATTTTTGTTCAAACCTTCAAATTAAACGTTACAATCTGCACTTGAATTCTGTTGTAGAGGTTTCATTTCAAATCCAATGTGGTGGCATGCAGAGCCCAACTCGCGAAAATTGTGTCACTGTCCAAATATTTCTGGACCTAACTGTATGTGATGCCCAGGCCATGGGAAGACCAACATTTCATTTTTTAATTATTATAATTATTATTAATATTTATTTATAGAGCACCATTGATTCCATGGTGCTGTACATCAGAAGGGGGTTACTAACAAAATACATATACAAGTTACAATAGACAGACTGGTACAGAGGAAAGAGGACCCTGCCCTTGTGGGCTTACATTCTATAGGATAATGGGAGTAGACAGGAAGGGTGGTGGAGAGGCGGTAGCTCCGGTGCTAGTCAGGCCAGCTGCTCTGGTGGTGGTGAGGTGGCAGCTCCGGTGGTGGTGAGGCGGCAGCTCTGGTGGTGCTGAGGCGGCAGTTCTGGTGGTGCTGAGGTGGCAGCTCCGGCACTGGTGAGGCGGTGGGGTCATTGGAGACTGTTGGCATTTCTGAACAGATGAGTTTTCAAGTTCCGTTTGAAGCTTGCATGTGTAGCAGATAGTCTGACGTGTTGAGGCAGCGAATTCAAGAAGACAGGGGATACTCGGGAGAAGTCTTGGAGGCAGTTGGATGAGGAGCGAATAAGTGTGGAGGAGAGAAGGAAGTGTTGGGAGGACTGCAGATTACGTGTTGGAGTGTATCAAGAGATTAGTTCGGACATATACGGAGGACACAGATTATGGACAGCTTTTTAGGTCAGTGTTAGTAGTTTGAATTGGATACAGGGGAGAATAGGGAGCCAATGGAGGGATTTGTAGAGGGCAGAAGTGGAGGAGTAGTGAGGAGTAAGGTAGATCAGTGGGGCAGCAGAGTTAAGGATGAACTGGAAAGGTGTGAGAATGTTAGCAGGGAAGCCACAGAGGATGATGTTGTAGTAATCAAGGTGGGAGATGATGAGGGCATGCACTAGCAATTTCATAGATTGAGAATTGAGGAAAGGACGGATTCTGGAAACAGTTTTGAGTTGAAGACAGCAGGAGGTGGTGAAGGATTAGATGTATGGTATGAAGGACAAGGCAAAGTTGAGTGTTACTGCGAGGCAGCGGACTTAGGGTACTGAGGCGAGCGTGATGTTATATATTGTAGATCAGGTAGGGAACATAGGTGAGACGGAGGAAAGATGATTAGTTCAGTTTTGGCCACATTGAGCTTTAGTACGCGAGAAGGGAAGGAGACCGATAGACACTCTGTGATTCTGGGCAGCAGATGGATGTGAGTCATCTGCTGAGTATAATGGAAGTCTCTGGGAACCCAAGCATTTTTCTGGAAAAATGCTTGAGTTAACCATTGACTTCCATTATACTTGGGTACCCGAGTTGCACCAATCTGAGCGTCAAGCTGCTCAGATGTTTTTGACCGACCAAATCTGTGTTTAAAAAAAGTCACAACATTCACAATTTTTCTCGGAAAATGGATGAGACTCACCCATTCAAAAAAAAAAAAAACAATTGATGCCAGAGTATAGCATTACGGATACATTGCAATTCTGTAACATAGGAAATCGTCTTGCAAATTTCTATATATATAGCAGGAGCCCTCGTGTGTGTGGAACCCGTGCGTGTGGAGCCCGTGCGTGTGGAGCCCGTGCGTGTGGAGCCCGTGCGTGTGGAGCCCGTGCGTGTGGATCCCGTGCGTGTGGAGCCCGTGCGTGTGGAGCCCGTGCGTGTGGAGCCCGTGCGTGTGGAGCCCGTGCGTGTGGAGCCCGTTGAATACAAACCACAGTTTTCACCCCACTTGAGTGAAATGTTGCACGGCCCGTCTTTAACACCAGACTAAAAATACTGCGAACATTTATACTCAAAATCTCCCCTTCACAGGATTTGGCCCCCCGAATTTAGACTCTATAGAAACAAGGAAGAAAATGGGTGTGTGTGTTCAATGGAAAACCAGTTTTTGCCCAAAGGAAAAACTGAAAAGAATTAAAGTGACGGCACCCAAAGAGTTGCTCTTAAAGGGGAGGTAACGATATAGTTGCTAAAGTTAGGCAACCTGATAACTCCCTCTCAAGTTTGTAACTATAGCAGCGGCTGTCAACAACCAGTGCACAAGTAACTGGGGCTCATTTATGAAGATGACTCACAGTAAGATCATTCTGGTTGCCTATTGCTGCAACAACAGTAACTGGGGCCTCATTTATGAAAATTGCCTCACAGTAAGATTGTTTTGGTTGCCTACAGCCACTGTAGAAATAACTGGGGCAACACTTATGATAATTTCCTCACAGTAAGATCGTTTTGGTTGCTTATAGCCACTGCAGAAGTAACTTGGGCCTCATTTATGAGAATTACCTCACAGTAAGATTGTTTTGGTTGCCTATAGCCACTGTAGAAGTAACTGGGGGCCTCATTTATGAAGATTGCCTCACAGTCAGATCGTTCTGGTTGCCTATAGCCACTGCAGAAGTAACTGGGGCCTCATTTATGAGAATTACCTCACAGTAAGATCATTCTGGTTGCCTATAGCAACTAGAGAACAGTTTTCAGCATTGACTCTGCTGAGGTAAAGTGAAAGCTGAGCTTTGATTAGTTGCTATGAACAGCTAGAACAGTCTGACTGTGAGGCAGTTTTCATAACTGAGATTTGAGATCCTACAGGACACACATTTTCTGCTCTCTCTCTATAGATTCACCTGGTAGATCTGTGATCAGTGTGAGGTGATTACTAAAGGTAATGATGCTAAGGACTGTTATTTGTTCGCCTTAGCGTTACAACAAATTTGTTATATTAACCCTTTCACGACCGGCCGATTTTTCGCTTTCCGTTTTTTTTTTTCGCCATTCTTTTTCTGAGAGACGTAACTTTTTTATTTTTCAGTCAATATGGTCATGTGAGGGCTCATTTTTTGCGGAACGAGCTGTACTTTTAAATGAAACCATCAGTTTTACCATATTATGTACTAGAAAATGGCAAAAAAATTCCAAATGCTGAAAAATTGCAAAAAAAGTGCGATAGCACTATGGTTTTTGAGATATTTTATTCACTGTGTTCACTATATGGTAAAACTGATGTGTGGGTGTGATGCCTCAGGTCAGTGCGAGTTCGTAGACACCAAACATGTATAGGTTTACTTTTATATAAGGGGTTAAAAAAAAATCGGAAGTTTGTCCGAAAAAAGTGGCGCACATTTTACGCCATATTCCGTGACCCGTAGCGTTCTCATTTTTCGGGATCTTAGGCTCAATGACGGCTTATTTTTTGCGTCTCGAGCTGACGTTTTTAACGGTACCATTTTTGCGCAGATGCTACGTTTTGATCGCCTCTTATTGCATTTTGCGCAAAAGTTGTGGCGACAAAAAAACGTCGTTTTGGCGTTTGGAATTTTTTTGCCGCTACGCCGTTTACTGATCAGATTAATTGATTTTATATTTTGATAGATCGGGCGTTTCTGAACGCGGCGATACCAAATGTGTGTATATTTTTTATTTTTTTAACCCTTTAATTTTTAATGGGGCGAATGGGGGGTGATTTGAACTTTTAGGTTTTTTTGTTTTTTTTTAATTTTTTAAAACTTATTTTTTTACTTTTTTTTTTTATTTTACTAGTCCCCCTAGGGGGCTATTGCGATCAGCATTCCGATCGCTCTGCAGTATCTGCTGATCACAGCTGGAAGGCTGTAAACAGCAGATACGCTGTCTTTCTCTTTTGCTGTGCTCCGGGCACAGCGAAAGTGAAACCAATTCATGTGTAGTACAGGAGTCATCACATGACCCTGTACTACCATGGCAACTATCGGGAGTCACGTGATCGCGTCACGTGACTTCCGGTTTCGGCGGTAAGTAAAACTTTACCGCGATTGCGCTTATAATGGCGCTGTCATGTATTGACAGCGCCATTATAAGGGGTTAATCGGCACGAGCAGATAACGATTCTGCTCGTGCCTAGCAGGCACACATCTCAGCTGTGAAAATCAGCTGAGATGTGTGCCGATCGCGGCATGCTGCCGCCGGAGGACCGCGGGCAGTAAGATTATGTCATTTAGGACGTAATTTTACGGCCCGCGGTCGTTAAGGGGTTAAACAACTGTTAACACAAAATTAACAAAAAGTTGAAAAATTAAATTTTAAACACTGTACTTCAGAGTGAAACTGAAAATGTAATCTTAGCAAGCACAACCAACAATTTATCATATTTTCCACCAGCGAAGCCGCGGGTATGTTGCTAGTATTATTAAAAACTGCTGCTGTAAAAAAACGGATTGTGTTATGATTCAGGAACCGAGGAGGATCAAAAAATGCGGAAACCAAAAAGGTAACAGAGTGGCTGTAACCTTAACAGACTGCAGACCTAATCCTGATACACAACTAGAAGTAGCTGTGGGATAAGCCTACGATGACCTGAACGCCTCGACAAAGCTGGATAACTAAATATTCTTACAGATAGATATAAGAAAGCTAATCTGCCTCGGAGCAATCCCCAAAGATATAAATAGCCCCCCACATGTAAAGGCTACAGTGATATAGGAAAACACAATACAAAAGGTAGAAAAAACAGATCCAGCAAAGGTGAGGCCCAAACTATCTTTATAGGAAAGGATAGGAACGAGCACTATCTGCAGCTGTAAAAACCCTAGTAAATACCAGCACGACTGATATGGAAAAACCCTGAGGCCACACAGCCTCTCCCCACTAGATCAGCACTCAGATGTTACTGGGATCCAAAAACACTAATATAGATAAGGGACTGAATTAATACCAAGCATGACAAAACACAATACATTGCAGAATCATGGAGCTAAGTATACAGACATTTCCAGCAGGGAATGATCCAATTCCACCTAGAACTCCACACAGACAAAATAGGAATCAAGCCTTAGTATCAAAGCAGAAAAAACAACAAGAAAGTGGAAACAATAAGCAGAAGCACAAGACCACTTATCTGAGAGGAGTTCTGGTAGTGAGCAGGGCTTATTTCAGAATGTCCTTAACACACAGGATATCCATTGAGCACCGGCAAGTAACAGGAGAAAACTGCTCAGTTATATTGTCCAATCAGAAATGCCTGATTGCCAGTCCTCCACAGGTGTGTGGCTTTCATTCCACAAATCAACTGCACCGCCAGCACTGACCACAAAAGGGAGCCCCAAAAAGGAAAATGTATTCACAACAGGATTGTATATGAATGATAAGTGAGAAAGATATTGAGTTGTTTGGATGAAATGCAAGACAATTTTTTATACTGTCATGTGAATCTGCCATGAAAGTAAAATATTAAGATACCTGAATTTGATCACACCCTTTGTAATGGAACCCATAACCGCTGGCACTAAGGTAAGTACACAGTCATGTGAGAAGTCATTGGAACTGTTTTCCCAGCATGTAGATTTGTTTTCTTGCTTTATAAGCATTTTTAAAAGAAGAGAAAGCACAAGATAAAGAACAAACCAGGAATCCTGCTAGTGTGTCGCCCCTGAGGCTTCAGTCACCACAGGGTACTGCACCTCACTTAAGGTGCAGTGCTTAACCCGGAATCAGAGGAGATCGGTACCAGTTTCGCCACTTACACAAATCATACACACAACCAGGTTGCCCTCCCCAATGGGGACCGGGCTAGGGTTGGGTCTTAAGGCAGTCACCAAACATGGGGGGCAGCCACCCACTAGTGACAGGGACCCAGGGGAGGAGCAGCCACCAGGGGGAGTAAAGAGCCAACACAACAGTTGGGGGTTCTCCAGCAGGAGAGGAAAGGAGCAGATGGTTTTACCGGTGGCTCTGGTGGGATACAGGAGTTTACATGGTTGCCGAGGGGAGAGCTTGATTGCTCCCTCGGGACCAGCACAGAACAGGGTGCAGAACCCAAGGGGAGATCATACTTCAAGTTGGTTTTCCAGAATCTGCTGGATAGGGGGATTGCACATCCCTCTGGCCAACACAGTGCCCGGAGCACAGTGCCACATAGTATCCGGGGCCTATATCTAATTCGGGCCCCAATGCGGAACCGCTGCACCTGCAAATGGGACGGGACTGTCACTCTACACAAACTGGGGTCCCCAAGTAGCTTTAAGCCACGGGGATCCATCTTACACGTCGCTGTAAGCAAGGGCCTATCGACCACCGCACCAGACTGACCTACAAAGGACCCGGGTTCAATGAAGCCCATCACAGCGGGTGACCGGTGCTTCCCGGGCAAGTGGCATAACAGTGAATAAAGCTACCTGGAACCTCAGAGACTTTGTTATTGCCGGTGCCGTCACCCTGCGTTCAGGCACCAGCGGCCGTTGACTACAACTCCCCTCATCATCCGCCCGCTCCACCTGTGGGGAGTGATACCATCTTTGCTGCTACAGACCATACACCCAGGAAGACAGCAACAGCAGCGGTGGCTAATCCCTGGCCACGTACCACAGGTGGCGTCACGACAATCATCTCTGTTGTGAATGTCATCTGTGTGGGTGATGTTTTGGAACTCCCTCTGGTGGCCAGGAATGGTAGTGGAGCTGAGTCTGAGCCTGTCGGCATTAATTGGGAATTAAGGAAGTCCTATTGCAGACAAGCCTGGTGTATATAGGAGAGCACTTTTTGCCTTGTTGGTGCCGGTTATAATTGAATTTTCCTCAGTCTCTGAACCTGGCTTGCAGTTTTGTTCTTCCCTGTGTCACTGTGCAAGACTACTGCAGATAAGTTTGCTTGTTTTGTCCTTGCTTCCTGGTTTACACCTTAGGGTGTTTGTTTTTCTTGGTTTTGTTTTGTATCTGTTTTCTTGCAGGGGAAGTTTTGTTTCTCTTGTGTAGTGAGCATGGGGGGCTTCCCCTTTGCTGGCTGATCTGCTTGAAAAGGGAATTTCTTCATGTCTAACTTGATTATTTGCACTTTTGTGTTCTTTTTGGTATATTGTCTCTCGCATTATTTTCAAGAGTACCTGATATAGTGGAGGTGAGGTCTTGTGACCTTCAGGGTCATTTTTTACTATAAGGAGATTGGTATTTTTCTGCAGGATTTTTTGTACTGACCACAATCAGTTTCCTTTCCTTTTCATTGTATCTAGTTAGTCGGGCCTCGCCTTTGCTAAAACTATTTTTCCTATCTGTGTATTGTGTTTTCCTACATCACCGTATTCTTTATATGTCGGGGGCTGTCTACTCCTTTGGGGACTACAGTGAGGCAAGGTAGATTTCCTCATTTCTATCTGTGAGGCGTGGCTTGTTTCTCAAGCTGTGACGAGGCGTCTAGGTGTTTAGGAACGCTTCACGGCTACTTCTAGTGTGGTCTGATAGTTAGGGGATTGCGGTCAGCTCAGATGCCAACTACTCTTGTTGTTCTTGATGTTTTTCCACTAATGGGAGTATTTTTGTAATCTTCCATGGTAACCGGATCATAACACATCCCACTACAACCCCCATCTTCCCATCTCCCTTTTCGTGGACACCTCGGGGTCACGAAACTGGGCAGGCCACCCATGACATCCCCCTGACCCTTCACCACCCGACGTCAAATAACCCCTCAGGCCCCGTGGGGTGCTCCACTTGGCGTCGTGAGCAGGATAAAGTGCCCGGGAAAAACCCGGGGCCTTACGGACTGAATGCTTAAGGAACTGTTTAATTGAAAAGTTTGCAAGAAGTGGCCATTATCGAACAGCAAATAATTAAACAATGCCCGCCCTTCCTGGGTTGGCAGAGAGAGTGGCGTGAAAGTCGAGGCCCGCCCCCTCTCATACAGGGAAAAGTGAGAAAAGAAACTAACAGCAGAGTGGCGCAAAAGTTGAGGACCGTCCCTCCAATGCAAGAGACAAGGAGAAACGAAACTAACTTGAAGGGAGTCGGATCTTGGAGTTTGGGAAGTACAGACGTACCGGGACTACTTGAGGAGCAGGGTGTCAGCAATGGCAAACCCAGGCCATCATGGGGCAACACCAATGCGCCCTCTCTTCTGGAACGCTCAGGAGATGGAAGCGGAGGTGGTTCAGGTGAGCCAGATGCTGTGGAGGGTGCAGATGGATGCCATCCATAATTGGGAGGCTTCCATGATGGGAGTAGTGGGAGCCCTGTGGGTCCATGAAGAACGGAAGCCACTAATCCTAGAGAAGGAAGAACCTGTAGTGGAGGAAGCAGGGATCCTGGTCACCCCCACCATCAGTACCACCCCACAGCCCCACCAAGCCGTCAGCATCCCCCGTTCGCAGATTCAGCTGACCCGGTCGCTGATGCCCAGGCAGCTGAAGACCAAGCTACCAACTCTCGTGCAGCTGATGACCTGGCGACCGACTCCCCCGCAGCTGATGACCTAGCTACCGACTCCCCGGCAGCGGAAGACCCAGCTACCGACCCCCAGGCAGTTGAAGACCCGGCTGGCTACATTCAGATGGAAAAAGATCCATCCGCCTGTAACCTCGCCGCCTCTGACCCGAGGCCAGGGATGGAGACTCCAACTGGTGAGCTGGATAGCGCCCTCCCGAAGATAACCTGGGGGGAGCGTCATACCATCCAGGAATTCCCCTTTGCCATGCCCAGCAGTGAGAGGGACCAACAGTGGACCGTTTGCCAAGTCACCATTGCCCAGCTGGCTGCTGAAGACCGGCAGTGCCGAGAACGGATGGCAGAAACGGAGGCCCGTAACCTGGCAACCAAATAGCGGCTCCGAAAGGCCAGTCCATCGGGCCGTGGACTGCTACGAGTGGAAATAATCACCTGATTTGACTTAGTGCGGGGGTGCGGCTTCATCTCTGAGGAGGGACTGTCCAAGAAAGTCTTTGTGTCCCGCCGAGATGGGGAGTCCAGCCTCCGTAAGGATCACCCTGGTAGGGATCTGTTTCCTGGAGACAAAGTGACCTACACCCGGCACCGGGGAAAGCGGGGCTGGTATGCCCTGGACGTGGGACTGTGTTGCCTGGAGGCGGCAACTGCAACACCAACACCTGCTCCAGACGTACGTCCAGAGCCAGTCCCCGCTTCCCACCAAACACCCTGTACACCCGGTAAACCTGACAGGTGTACTCAGACTCTGGGAGAGAGCTCTCTGAGACCGGCCGGTCAGGAGCTCCCCTACCCTCAGTAATGGAACTTTGATATTATTATTTGGTTAATTTTTTGCGTTGTCGGTTGATTTTTGCATGTGATGGACAACCGGGCCACGGGACTGTAAGTGGTCGGAATAGAATTAGGGTGGCTTGTAATCTTACAGTGTTAAAGAAAATGTCTATTGACATGGGAGCGGTGAACCGTCGGGTGGCACAAAAGGACTCCGGCATTTTGCATCCTTTTATAGTGATATAGTAAGGACGTTTTACCTGTTTGATATGTGTACAAGTTTCATAATGCTGACAAGAGCGTTTTATATGCCTGATATTTGCACTAGTTTCATAATGACAATGATTTTCTGAACAAGTTTGTAAATGTTGAAAATCATACGCTGCTAAGGAACAGTACTTGAAAAATGCTTTGATTACCATGTTAAGACATTGAACCGTACAGAGTTAATATGTTTTGTAACGTTGATGTGATGGTGCCTCCCATAAAGGGAAGAATGTGTTACCCGTTTATTGCATACCAACAATTGCGGTGTACTAACTTTGTTTGCAGCCCGGGAGTGCTGCCATTTGCTGTGGTGGAATGTGGCACCCCTGAGGCTTCAGTCGCCACAGGGTACTGCACCTCACTTAAGGTGCAGTGCTTAACCCGGGTCCAGAGGAGGTCAGTACCGGTTTCACCACTTACACAAATCATACACACAACCAGGTTGCCCTCCCCAATGGGGACCGGGCTAGGGTCGGGTCTTAAGGCAGTCACCAAAGATGGGGGGCAGCCACCCAATAGTGACAGGGACCCAGGGGAGGAGCTGCCACCAGGGGGAGTTAGGAGCCAACACAACAGTTAGGGGGTTCTCCAGCAGGAGAGGAAAAGAGCAGATGATTTCATCAGTGGCTCTGGTGGGATACAGAAGATTACATGGTCGCCGAGGGGAAAGCTTGATTGCTCCCTCGGGACAAGTGAAGAACAGGGTACAGAACCCTAGGGGAAATCATACTTCAAGTTGGTTTTCTGGAATCTGCCGAATAGGGGGATTGCACGTCCCTCTGGCCAACACAGTGCCCGGACCACAATGCCACATAGTATCTGGGGCCTGAGTCGGGCCCCATTTCGGAACTGCGGCACCTGCAAATGGGACGGGAGTTTCACTCCACACAGACTGGGGTCCCCAAGTAGCTTTAAGCCACGGGGATCCATCTTACACGGCGCTGAGAGGAAGGGCCCATCGACCACAGCACCAGACTGACCCAAGTTTGACGGGCCCCATCACAGCGGGTGACCAGTGCTTCCCGAGCGAGCGGCATAAGAGTGAGTAAAGCTACCTGGAACCGCAGAGACTTTGTGAGCCTGTTATTGCCGTAGCCATCGCTACTGTAGCCATTGCCTGCGCTCTGGCGCCAGCAGCCGTTGACTTCAACTCCCCTCATCATTCTCCCCAGAGCCCGCTCCACCAAGAAGAAACAAAACTAACTTGAAAAGAGTCAGATCTTAGATCTCAGGGAGTACATACGTACCATGATCCCCTGAGGCGCAGGGTGTCAGCAACGGCAAACCATGGCAGTCATGGGGCAACACCGGTGCACCTTCTCTTCTGGAGCGCACAGGGGATGGAAGCGGAGGTAGCTTGGGTGAGCCAGATGCTGCCGTTTTTTTTGTTTAATAAATTTGCAAAAAGTTCTACATTTGTTTTTTTCTGTCAAGATGGTGTGCAGTGTGTACATTAATTAGAAAAAAATGAACTTTTTTGAATTTACCAAATGGCTGCAATGAAACAAAGAGTGAAAAATTAAAGGGGTCTGAATACTTTCCGTATCCACTGTATGCTTGGATCCAGCAACCTGTAAACATTCAGCTCTTTTACCAATGGCCTTTTGTGGCTTACCCTCCTTGTGGAGTGTGTCCATGACTACCTTCTGGACATCTGCCAATTCAGCAGTTTTCCTCATGATTATGTAGCCTACTGAACCAGACTAAGGGACAATTTTAAACACTTTGGAAGCCTTTGCAGGTGTTTTGTGGTAATTATTTTAATTTTCTGAGATAATGATTTTTGGGTTTTCTTTGGCTGTAAGCCATAATCATCAACATTAACAGAAATAAACAACTGAAATCGATCACTCTGTTTGTAATGACTACATATAATATATGCGTTTCCCTTTTTGTATTGAATTACTAAAATATATGAACTTTTTGATAATATTCTAATTTATTGAGATGCACCTGTATACCACCAGGAGCCCGTACAGTCTGATGTCCTTCCTAATATATATCACCAGCAGCCCATACATTCTCATGTGCTCACTAATATATAACCATCAGGATCCCACACATTTTGATGTTCTAATTAATATATACCCACCAGAAGCCAATATATTCTCATGTCGTCACTAATATATACCATCCACGAGCCCATACATTCTGATGCCCTCAGTAATATATACTACCAAGATCCTATACATTCTGATTTCACACATACATAGCCACAAGGAGCCCATTGTGTTCTGATGTCCTCACTAATATACCCATCAGGAGCCCATACATTTTGGTGTCCTCACTAATATATACCCACCAAGAGCCCATAACTTCTGATGACTTCACTAAGATACACCATCCAGGAGCAAATAAATTCTGATGCCCTCACAAATATATACCCCCCAGGAGCCCACACATTTTTATGTCCTCACTGATATATATCTACCAGGAGCCCATACATTCTAACCAGACACACACCAGACAGACACAAACACACTTATTTACTAGTCTATCTGTTCTTTAGCTCTTCCAGAGTCCAGAACCTGTGGTGACATCATGCTTACATGACCAGTCACAAGATCGTGATATCACCAAAGGTCCTAAAGTCCCGCAGAGTATGAGACTGAGGGCGTTTTCCTGAGGCTTTTCCCCTGTGACTGGCTATGGATAATGTCATTCTTATCATATGGGCACTGTGCCCATTATCTTATACTGTATGTATATTGATTGAATTGGTACTCTGGTATCATGGGCCTTCTGTGACACTGTTCAAATATGGTGTTTTTGTTATGATTAGCACTACTCTATATGTAATGGCCTATTGATCCAGGGACCTCTAATGTAGTATTGTCGATATCCGCTCCGGGTATTTTTTAAGTGCTTTTAAAGATGTTCACCTCATGTCTTAAATAAAATCTGTATCTTTTTGCACTATAAAACTCTTTCTCCTCTTTGCATGATTATGTTGTTGAGTTTGTGCCACAAGTGGGAAGTTGGTGGTATCCACACCCACAAATATTCTTGTATGGTATTACGGAGCATTGCATTTATTAGAGTATGAGACTTGTAGTGACATCACTGTCACATAATCATGATGGCATCAAAGCACCTCAACCAGTCTACACATTGGAAGCTACACTGATAATGCTATTATCAGTATAGGATATGCTGTAGACACTGGGGGATGCCAAGGTACTTGCCCAGTTTAACCCCTTTAACGTTGGCAGCGCAATCAATGTAATGCCCCTACAAGCCCCCACATAAAATGTGATGCCCCACAGCCTCCAGAGTATGAAGCCCCATAGTCCCTTACACAGTATTATGCCCCCCATAGTCCTCTTATGTAGTAGGTTCTGCTTCTCATCTCTATTGCCTAGCTATGTGACCTGAAAATTTAACTTGACCTAAGGGTCCTAGCATAGTCTTCAGCCTTCAGTCTCTTCTACATAGCAGATTGAATGGTTGATGATTTCCGGCTCCACCATTATATTCAACTGTGCCTGTGTGCTTAGGATACATAAATAACTGAAGCTTGTATCCAAGATGGTTGGTAGGTAGAGTAGAGTATGTTCTCACTCTCCCTCTCACATTCAACTCTTCTCGTAAATACCCAACCATATTTTTGACTATTATTATACTTTTCAGCCCAAATATATTTTATTTTTCACAAAAAGAGTTATTGTATTCCATATTATTGTGGCCATTTTTCGAGCCGCTCCAAGAACGTCTTTGTTCCTCAGGCTATAAACGAATGGGTTTAACATTGGGACGACGGCCACATAAAACATTGAGAGAATATTGTATTGTTCCTTAGAATCTTCAGACTCAGGTTTTAAGTACATGAAGATACTTGGCCCAAAGAATAATACGACAGTAATGATGTGAGATGAGCAGCTAGAAAAAGCCTTAAGCCTTTCCCTAGAGGAACGAATCTTTAAAATTGTGAAGATAATTCTTACATATGATATCAAAAGGAACACAAAACTAAAAAGTACAATAATAACATCTTCTATTGAGAGGATTATCTTCATAGTTTTTGTGTCACTAGAAGAGAGTGCCATTAATGGTAATATCTCACAAAAGAAATGGTTGATCGTGTGAGAGGAGCAGAATGATAATTCAGATGTCAATAAGGAAAACATTATGGAATTCACAGCACTTAAAATCACGTAGGAAGCGGCTAGAATAAAACAAACTTTCCACGTCATGATCAAAGAATAATGTAGAGGAGAACAAATCGCCACATAACGATCATAAGCCATAGAGGTAAGAATGAAAATCTCCGAATCACCACAGAAAATGAAGAAGGAAAGCTGAATCATACAGTCATGGAAGGAGATCGTCTTGTCTTCTGTTAAAATGGTGGCCAACATCTTTGGTAGAATAGTGGAGACGTAGATGACGTCAACAGAAGAAAGATTACACAAGAAGAAATACATGGGGCTGTGAAGATGGGGAGTAACACAGACGAGAGCAATGATAAGCAGATTTCCCACCACTGCTAGAAAATACATGAATAAAAACCCAGTAAATATAAGAATTTCATTAATTCTGGAGGTGGAGAACGGGGTCATGTAGAATTCAGTCACTGTACCGATTTCACAGTTATTCATCTTGAATATCTGGGATAAAAGGAGGAAAACTTGATTCTAGTGATGATAACTACCATGGAAACCTTCAAAAGGAACCTGAAGGCCTATATCTTCCAATAAGCCTACAACCTTCAAAAATCCTCAGTCCACTGTACTGCTGCACAACCAGCTCTGCCCTCACCTATTGTATCTTCACCCATCCCCTGTAGACTGTGAGCCCTCGCGGGCAGGGTCCTCTCTCTTCCTGTACCTGTCTGTACCTTGTACTCTTCATGATTATTGTACTTTTTTTTATTATGTATATGTAGTGACCAAGAGTAGACACTACTAGAATGTCCCCTGATGGACCATATGTTTCTTTATAATGTTCCACATTATCTGTGCCTTCTGAAGCCTTGCTCTGAGAGTTGTAGCATCTACACTGACCTCTGCTGGTTTTTCTCAAAACTACTGGTGCCTTTTAGGAAGTGATGCAGCAGTGGTGAAATTGCTGGGTCAATTTCTGATAGGAAAAATGAGAGATGTTTGTGGCTGAGGGCTCAAGAGGTAAGGACTGATCTTGGTAGGAGGGCTGCATAAACGCTGACGTCGGTGGGCCTACTTTCAGTCATTTCTATTCTTAAGTGACTGTGTCTGGTAAGGAGAATGAAACTCTCTGTGGAAAGGAAAAATACAGACTGCCATATATTCTAAATCAATGTAGGCTCCGAACAGTAGCATGATCCAGAAAGCCACAAACTGCTTAAAGCCAAGACAGTCATAGATGTCTGATGCTAAGATCCTCTCAGAGCTTGGATGAGGAACAGTTAAGTTTGCTGATACAGAAAGAACTGTAATATTAGTTGTAGAAACTGTTATATGGACCGGCTTATAGTGCGTATTAGCAACACTGCAGTTGGTGGAGTAAAAGTTCCCTCTCTTTGTTCATGAAATCTATGGTGTCCGTGTTTCTTGTTGGATTGCATTCACCCCAGCTACAACCTCCTGTCATATGATCTGGGTGTCTGCACATGCCAGGAACTACATGAAAATCAAACCAGACCAGGGAGCTTAGCCGCTACCCATGGGTGGACTACGGAATCAGCCCCTATGACCACCTACTTACCTTATTACCGTATTCCGTTTTGAATTTGCCTACCAACTTGTGGACTAGCGGAGCCATCGGAGTCACCTTGACAGGATAAGACTCTGAGTTCTGAGGCCCTGCATTCCTGCTGGAGGTTGCGGCATATCCCCATTTTCACATGTAACGTGCCATGGAATAAATGGCGCTATAATAATAATAATTATTATTAATAATAATAATAATAATTATAATAGTGCATACAAAATGCTGTGTGTCTTCTGAGACAAAGATAATCTCAAATTAATCTACTAAACTCTAACAGTGATTTCACATAATCGGAATTTTACCATATAATTTTATGTCTACATGGAGCTTAGTCTCAACTCTAAAATTATTAGACAGAACCTACAAAAAAATCAAAAGTACACAACCCAATAATATCTATATTTTATTCCTTTACCAAAAGAGACATGATTAAAAGACAAGAATTGTAATGAGAAAGTAACGCAGAGATCTATAATACTCAGGGAGTCCAATACAAAACAACAATCCTAAGTGGTCAAGCGAAAAAATGACTGTCACATCTAAAAAAGGGTCATGTGAACAATCATGTATACAGCACTGGATACTACCATATCACAGAGGTCAAGTAAGAAGAAAATCTGACTGCAACCAGGGGCATAAATGAAATAGTAGAAAACCAAGTGGCTTGTCACAATGAAACCATGTAAAAAAACTTTTCAGGTTAATAGCGTTATAAAGCTGCCCGGCTGCCGCACTGATAGCCCGACTACTGGGAAGAATTGAACATTATTACTCCCAGCAGCTTTCAGTCATGAAGGTGCAGCTGAAGAGGCTTTAAACACTGCTTAGTACACAGTGAGTGTGCTGGCTGAATCCATACCCTTGAACTGAAGTGCCGAACCGGCTGGCAGTCCCATCTGCTGATCACTGTGGACTGAGCGGCAATTGAAGTCAAGCTGGCACCACCTTGATAAATAAGGAATAACGTTTGGAACTTCATTCTATGTCTGAACTGGGTGCAAAAACCTAAAAAAAAAATTAAAAAAACCTAAAAAAACATCACTATATGGAGATAAGGTATGCACACCAGTGACTATGCAAGGGGAATACATGAAATAGCAGAAACTGCTGTGTGAATACTGACATGAAAAATCCAATAGCTATATGCAAGAGTGAAAATGTGAAAAATGGAATCTGCATTACTGCCATGAACATATGAATCAAGAGAAATTTAGCTACTGAATTGATCAATGCAACAGAGCCCCAACACTACGCCAAAGTATTTCTCTACGTTGGGGTCCCTAGCTTGTGTGTGTCCTCTCATGCAGTTAAAAAACTTACCGTGTATGGGAAGCTGAGACCCAGGCTATATATGCGTATAATGTGGACTGGCAATAGGTGTGTATGGGGAGGGTTCACAAACGAAAAACTACTAACAAATAAGGAATAACGTTTGGAACTCCATTCTATGTCTGAACTGGGTGCAAAAACCTAAAAAAAATCACTATATGGAGATAAGGTATGCACACCAGTGACTATGCAAGGGGAATACATGAAATAGCAGTAATTCATATGTTCATGGCAGTAATGCAGGTTCCATTTTTCACATTTCATTCTCACATATAGCTATTGAATTTTTCATGTCAGTATTCACACAGCAGTTTCTGCTATTTCATGTATTCCCCTTACATAGTCACTGGTGTGCATACCTTATCTCCCCATAGTGATGTTTTTTAGGTTTTTGTACCCAGTTCAGACATAGAATGGAGTTCCAAACGTTATTCCTTATTTGTTAGTAGTTTTTCGTTTGTGAACCCTCCCCAACCACACCTATTGCCAATCCACATGATACGTATATATAGCCTGGGTCTCAGCTTCCCATACACGGTAATTTTTTTAACTGCATGAGAGGACACACACAAGCTAGGGACCCCAACGCAGAGAAATACTTTGGCGTAGTGTTGGGGCTCTGTTGCATTGATCAATTCAGTAGCTAAATTTCTCTTTATTCATATGTTCATGGCAGTAATGCAGGTTCCATTTTTCACATTTCACTCTTACATATAGCTATTGAATTTTTCATGTCAGTATTCAGACAGCAGTTTCTACTATTATATGTATTCCCTTTGCATAGTCACTGGTGTGCATACCTTATCTCCATATATATGGCACCACCTTGATGACTGAAAGCCGGAGGCTGCTGATAGGAATAAAATTAATTTCTTCCCTGCAGCTGTTCTCTCAATGCTGCAGCTGCTGTCTTGTCTCCACCAGAGTCCGCTCCTGCCTTGGTCACGAGGTCCCGCCTTATTCCCGCCTTGTGCAGTGCTTGTGATAGGGGAGGAGTCAGTACCAGTAGCTCTGGTGGGCGCAGACTCTGCCTATCCACTAAGCTGGCTTTGGCTGGGACCTGCAATACCACTGGCTAACTATGGAGGCGTGAACCTTCCAGCTGAAGTTACCACCTTTCAGCCACAGCCAATGGGAAGGCAACACACCCTTCTTATTATCACTCCAGTCTGCTGGTAATTGCCAGATAGTCTTTGTAGTTACTGCTGCATGTCTGGTTCACACCTTATTCTTTTACTATTGATTCCCGTGTTTTTGACCTTTGCCTGTTTACTGATGACTCTCCTGCCTGCCTGCCGTTTTGGTACTTTGCTGCCATCTCCAATTTGCCCTTTACCTGATTTCCTGACTACTCTTTTGCCTGCAGATTTTGTCCCTTTTTGCATCTCCTGGTTTTGACCCTGCCTGATGACTACTCTTCTTGGGGTTGCAGCTTTCCATAGGCAGCGGTCTCCTGGACCCTGTGGTAATTCCAGATCCTTGTACAGGGGTTAAAGGGTTTTGAGGTTCTTGGGATCCTGCTGAGTGGGCAACTAGCCTCTAGTCTGTTCATGACAGCCACCCTGAGTCTGTGGTCCCGGGCAGATATCACAACCAGGGAGTTTTAGAATGCTATTAACCTGCAGATCAACCCCCATATTTGCAGGTTAACAACATTTTTTGACAAGTTTCCTTTAAAAATGTAGAGGTGCTATTAAATTACAAAGAAAAAAGGATTCATACATTAAAATAGGATGACAGTGAAGAAGCACTAAAATACCAAGGTACCCCCATAAGGTAGTTCCAAGTGCAATCCCAAGTACCGTATTTTTTGGATTGTAAGATGCATCTGACTATAAGGGCTTTAGGTCTAGACAACAGAAAATAGAAAAAAACATTAATATTAAAACTTCCCTGGTGATATAAAGATTTGGAAAGGTAATGTCACTAATGATGGTGGTCAGCAATTGAGCTTTGTTTTGTGGTGCGTTAAGGTAGAAGAGGGGGTAATGATTTACTCCAAAGTGGTGGAAGTATATTTGGAGGGTTTTACAAAAAATATGAAGGGCATTATATACTGTCCCCAATTAGGTCCCAATACAGTTAGATTACTTTGGTTGACTTGTACAAAAGTTCATAAAAAGCACAAGTCCATTTATTGTGGAATCAACCACGTTCTTCACTACATTCAGTAGGGGGCTTACATCCAAACCCACTCACAACAGGATACAGGTGTATGCATTGATGAGGTTATAGACAGGAAAAAGCTGTGGATATAAGGAACGCAATAGGGTCTTACCAGTGTAAAATATGGTGACTCTTTAATAGAAAAGCGCTCACCTGGAAAGGTTGTGAGACTCACAACCAGTAGAGAGACATATAACAGCTGCAGCCGATCCCACGTGCCAAAGGCAGAAGCAATACAAAAACAGGATAATTGTGGTATACTCCGCGCTGCTGTACAAAGAATCACTCCAAATAATAAAAGCAATGGTGATGGTTTATTCTACGCGTTTCGAAGAGATATCCCCTCTTCTTCCTCGGGAAAATCCACCTGATGAGGCTATAGCATATGATGGTGCAGAAGGAGTCACCGAGTGCTCTGTTGTGCACCATTTTTGGGTATATACGCCTAGTGGAGGCCCAAATGTAGTAGACTTTGTCTGGGTGTCCACTTCCAGTAGACTTATACACCCGAAAATGGTACACAACAGAGCACACGGTGACTGCATCTGCACAAAATTATAGTCAATGGCCCCTTCGATGCATACGTCCGAATCCCTTGGGTTGGACGTAAGCCTCTATGGGTCCACTGAATGGAGAACAAAATGCAAATGTGAAAGCACTCTTATACACAATATAGCCAGCTGTACACTTTAGTAGAAGTTATTCTAATTTTCCACACTATTATAATGACCGGAGGTCCTATAGAAATCTAGCGAGTCACGAGAAAGAGACGCAGGCAGAAAGTTAACCAAATTGAGTTTACTGACAAGGTTGGGGATGTAAGTTAAAGAACAGTGCACAGACTCTTCCCCCAGACTACCACAGTAATACCGTACAATGAGATATACTTTTGGGTCAGGGTGTTAGCCTCAGAGTTCCTCAGATTATGTTTCACAGCAAACTCGGAACAAATTTACCTAACTGTACACAGGCTGAATAACTAGCATAGTGTCGCGGGCGGGGAGGAGGGTGTCAGCACACTACGCTCACCCCTTCTGCTCGGGTCCGGCGGCTGCTGCTCAGTGGTGGCTCGAGCGGTGTGCCGGATCCCGGGGGTTCTCGAGCGGCGCTCCTCGCCCGTGAGTGAAAAGGGGATTGTTGGGTGTTGGGATATTGTTTATTGTCCGTGACGCCACCCACGGTTGTGGTGATTTCACCACCGCTGCTCAATATGGGGCTCCCGGGGATGGTGATGCGGAGCAGCCAGGTGTTGTGTTGCCCCTCCGTGGGTAGGGGTTGGTGATCCCGGGGCCCGGTGATGGAGTGCAGGGTGCAGGGCCTGATGGGCGCAGAGACGCGGGGGCAGCGCTGTGCCTTGCGGCACTGTGGTACTCACTCAGCCTGAGACGTTGACACAGTTTTACGGTAAACCACACGGCTGGTCAGACGGTTCCCACGGACGGCTGCACTTGCTCTCCCAGTAGGTGACGGTGATGTCCCTTTTCCTTGCACCTTTGTGTCTGTGTTGGTATCGATGGGTTCCCACCGGTAACCCGCTCCCCGGCTTCAAGCTGGACCGGAGGAGCTCTACTCTTTGCCCGCAGGCGCTGGCCCTCAGAAACTGGTGCCCTGGCGGTGGCGGTGTCTCTGCTTTTATGGTTGGGCTGTTGCCTTCAATCGGGACTTGGTTGTTGGGGGATCTGCGTCCCCTTCACTGACGGATTTGGCAAATTATGGCGACTCCTAGCCTTGCCGGGGTCCGAGAGGCCCCTGCCCTGGTGCTGACTGTCCTTTGGTACACTGCTCCAGACTACCGGGCCACTACCCGTCCGCGGTCCTTCCAGGAACTTCCAAACGGTCACCCCTCCAGACAGTCACCGCCGTTGCTGACCTTGCTGACCCTGTCCTGCACACAGCTGGACTCTCTCTGCAGCTTTCTTTCTGTCACCTTTCACCTTTCATCCACTTCTCCTACTCCTCCTTTACCACTTCCACTTCACTTCACTACTTTCACTTCCTTAGCTCATCTTAGCTGTTTACTCCTTCACTCCTAAACTGATCTTCACTCTAGCCCTGCCTGGGCTCAACTGCTGGGTTTTCCCGCCTCCAGAGCTGTGTCCTCCTCGGTGGGCGGAGCCAACCGCCTGGCCCACCCCCCTGGTGTGAACCCCAGCTTCTGGAGGAAGGCAACAAGGATTTTAGTTTAGCTTTGGTGTGCCTAACTGGGATGTAGGGTGTGTGGGTGCAATGACCTGTGACCCCTGGCTTGCCCAGGGCGTCACATTCCCCCTTAGCAAAATGCAGACCGTCCGCGGGCTGCCCGTCCAACACCGGTTTTATTTTTCTGAAAAGTATAAAAGGTATAACATTGTAAAACGGTAACATATTTACATTTTTAATGAATCTTCCCATAACGGGAGGCACTTTTACTTTAATGTTTCAAACGGTTTACGGTTACGGTTTCCGCTCTCTCCCACCCAAGCAACCTGGCCCTAATGCTGCCCCTAAAGCCCAGGCAGCACCCCTTGACCCACAGTCCAGCACACGGTACCCGAGCGGGATCTGTCCTTCCCCTCCAGAGGGTAGCCACCAGTTCCTTTGGTGGCTGGGCCCCAGCCGGCTCTGCTGCGGGCCCTCCCTCCAACCTGCCTCTCCGGAGGCGGCACTGCGGAAAACTGTAACGGCAAACAACTTATTTACAAGCCACTTAACGTCTGTGGTTGCCCTGCAAGTTCACGGGCTTGTCCATGGATAGTTCCCATGCAAAACAACTTTTAAACGGTCCCCACGGGGACAACGGTGCCGGCTCCGGCCGGTTGCAAATCAAGCAGACAATCAGGTGAGGTACTCGGTAATCATTTTCTTATTTTCAAACTTTCAACAACACAAACTACTCTTTACACTTCCTGACCCCTCTTACTCACAGGACGGTTTCCCTGTACCTAAGTGGGGGTCTACCTAGGTTGGGACGGGTGGACCTCCGGGGCTCGGTGTCAGTGGGGCTAGACAATGGGGTAGAGGGAACAATCGGTTCCTCCTCCCTGCTAGAGTGTGGAGCAGGCGGAGGTATAGGGGAGCTGGGTACAGGTTCATCCCTGGGCACTGGCACTGGGTCTGGCTCACGGTTGACCGCTTCCACCACTTCTTCATCCACGGGTTGTGGGAACAGTATCACTGGAAGAATCACCGCGACGTTCTGTGTAGGCCAGTCTGCTGGGAAGTCACCCATTACAGTGTGGATTACCTCTGCTGCCTTCTCCGCTGGTGGAGGAACCGGTACTTCAGCCATGGCCCTCAATGCTGGTGGGCACCTTTTTAGATGATCCCGGGAAACTGTGGCCAGAGTGCCCCCTTGGTCACGACTGATCTGGTAGGCTTTTCCATCTTCCCATTCTGTGGGTTGTATGACGTATGGAATTTGTTCCCACTGATCATCCAGCTTGTGGGTCTTCCTCTTCCGCTTCAACACCACATCTCCTGGCTGGAAAGGACCCACAGACGCCTTCTGGTTGAACCGGTGCTCCTGCTGTTCTCGACTTCGACTGAGGTTTTTCTCCACGTACTCCTGGATTTGCCGGTATTGTGCTCTCCTCCGACTTTCCCACTCATCTGTCGAAGGGAGCGCTTCCAAGGATTCCAACCCCATCTCCAGATCCACCGGCAGGCGGCCAGGCCGAGCCCTCATCAGATACGCTGGGGTGCACTTTGTCGAGCTAGACGGGATATTGTTGTACATGTCGACCAAGTCGGGTAACTTTTCCGGCCACAGGTTCCGTTCCTCCAGCGGTAGCATCTTGAGGAGTCCCAGGACCAAGTGGTTCATTTTCTCACACATGCCGTTGGTCTGGGTGTGGTAAGGGGTGGTCCGGATCTTCTTGCAGCCGTACAACTGGCAGAACTCGTGGAACACCGTGGAACACCTCTGCTTCAAAGGCCGGGCCTTGGTCAGTCAGCACCTTTTCTGGGTATCCATGGGGTCGGCAGAAATAAGCCTGGAACGCCCGAGCAGCAGTTCGACCAGTTAGGTCCTTAACGGGGACTACCACCATAAATCTTGAGTAGTGGTCTACAATGGTCAATGCGTAGGTGTACCCACTTCGGCTGGGGCTGAGCTTGACATGGTCTAGAGCGACCAGCTCCAGCGGTTGATGGGTGACTATTGGGTGTAGGGGAGCCCTCTGGCTGGTCTTGTCCTTTCTCCTCAGCGTACAGGGACCACACTCTCGGCACCAGGCTTCCACCGATTCACGCATCCCACTCCAGTAGAACCGCTCCCTCAATAGCATCTCCAGCTTTTTCCACCCGAAGTGCCCAGCACCGTCATGGTATGCCCGCAAGACAGTAGCCACGTCAGCTTGAGGAACAACCAACTGGCAGATTTTCTCATGGGTCTTCGGGTTGATTAGTTCACGGTACAGCCTCCCTTGGTGTAGGTAAAGCCGTTTCCGTTCCTTCCACGGGCGCTGGGCTTCGGCTGGAGCGGCAGGGTCTATTCCCACAGCACCCTGTTCCACCAGAGTCTTGACGAGGCGAACAGCCGGTGCCTGGTCCTGAGCTTCCTGCCACTCTTGATGGGGCCGTGGGTCCAGATCCACCCGTTGCTGATGTACTTGTACCTTCCCAGTAGGCGGCTGGTGAAATGCAGGCAACTCGATCTCCTCGAGGTCGTCATCCTCGCACCCTTCTTCTGACAAATGGGGCATTCGGGAGAGTGCATCAGCATTTATGTTGACACGACCGGCTCGGTACTTTATGGTGAAATCATAGTTGGCTAGCCGGGCCACCCACCGCGCCCAACTTGGCCGTGTCTAGGTGAGTCAACGGATTGTTGTCCGTGAAGGCGGTGAATTTTGCTGCAGCCAAGTAGTGGCGGAACCGTTCCGTGATAGCCCATACCAACGCCAGGAGCTCGAGCTTGAAGGAGCTATAGTTCTCCGGGTTCCTTTCAGTCGGCCGGAGCTTTCGGCTAGCATAGGCAATCACCTTCTCCTTTCCATCCTGGACCTGGGACAGGACTGCTCCTAGTCCCACGTTGCTGGCATCGGTGTAAAGGATGAACAAGCGGCCATAATCAGGGTACGCCAGGACCTCTTCTCCGGTCAAGGCCGCCTTCAGCTGGCAGAAGGATTCCTCATGCTTTTCCTCCCACACCAGTGGAGCTCCAATGGGTCTACCACCTTTGGTCTGTCCCACGAGAAGATCTTGCATGGGGGCAGCCATCTTCGTGTATCCCTTGATGAAGCGCCGGTAGTACCCCACCAGGCCTAGAAATTGCCTTACTTCCCTCACCGTGGTTGGTCACGGCCAGCTCTGGATGGCAGTAATCTTCTCAGGGTCGGGGGCAACACCATCTGCACTCACCACGTGCCCCAGGTACTGCACTCTGGGTTTCAGCAGGTGACACTTAGAGGGCTTCAATTTCATCCCGTACTTGGCAAGGGACGTGAACACCTCGGCCAGGTGCTCCAGATGGGCTTCATACGTCTGGGAATAAACAATCACATCATCCAAGTACAACAGGACGGTCTCGAAGTTTAGATGCCCCAGACAGCACTCCATCAGCCGTTGGAAGGTTCCTGGGGCGTTGCACAGCCCGAACGGCATACTATTGAATTCGCAGAGCCCCATCGGGGTGGTGAAGGCGGTTTTCTCCCGGTCTTCTGGGGCCACGGCCACCTGCCAGTACCCGCTGGTGAGATCAAGGGTAGAGAAGTAGTTTGCAGTTCTCAATGCAGCTAAAGACTCTTCAATACGAGGCAGTGGGTAGGCATCTTTATGGGTTATTTGATTGATCTTCCGGTAGTCCACACACATCCGCATGGTACCATCTTTCTTCTTAACCAGTACCAACGGAGCGGCCCAGGGACTACAGCTGTCCCGAATAACCCCTGCCTCCTTCATATTCCTCAACATATCTTTGGCACACTGGTAATGTGCAGGGGGAATAGGTCTGTACCTCTCTTTGATAGGGGGGTGCTCACCGGTGGGGATGTGATGTTGGACCCCTTTGATCTGCCCAAAGTCTAGTGGATGTTTACTGAAAACCTGTTCATACTCCTGCACCACCCTGTATACCCCTGCCCTGTGGTGTGTAGGGGTGTCATCAGTGCCTACATGTAGCTGTTGGTGCCACTTCTTTACCTCCCCTTTGGGCGGGGGAGCGCTAGTGGTAGGTGAGAGTACTGAGGGACTGGCTTCATGGATAGTGTGAGGGTCTAGGGTGAGCAGCTTGGCAATGGTGGCATACCGGGGAAGCCTGACTTTTTCCTCTCCACAATTCAACACCCTCACAGGCACTCTCCCTTTCTTCACATCCACCACCCCTCGGGCGGCCATTACAGTGGGCCAGTGCTCAGAAGGTATGGGCTCCATCATGGCCGGGTAATCACGCCCCTGAGGCCCTACAGCTGCCCTACACCAAATCATCATCTCACTCCTAGGGGGCACAGTCAACGGAGCTACATCCATTACTCTCACTCCACCAATCTCCCCTCCTGTTGAGCTTACATGCTGGCGGTACATCAAGGCTCGGATCTCACGCTGCACCGCTCTCTGCCGGCTCCCTGCCGCTGTGGCGGCCAGCTGTTGCAATAGGGTCAACACATCAGTCATACAGTGCTCCATCACATTGGTTCCTAGCACTATCTTCGGGTTATGATCACTGGGTTCATTCATGATCACAATCATACCCTGATGTTGTAGTTCAGCTTGCCCCACTGTCATAGCCACTTGTTTATACCCCACTTGGGTCAATGGGAGTCCATTGGCAGCAATTAGTGTTATACTATTATCCGGGGGTGCCAGTTCGTCTGTCCCCCAATACCGCTGGTACAACGTGTATGGTATGGTGGTTACCTGTGATCCAGTGTCCAAGAGAGCCATCACCGGTATGCCGTCCACCGCCACGGGGATGATGGGTCGGGCCCCGATATATCAGTCTCGCCAGTTCGGGGGGCCACGATGTTCTACTCCTGAGGATTGGCCCGGGGCCCCAGGGGTTGCTCGTTTAACGGGCACTGTCGGTAGTAGTGACCAGGTTTACGGCACTTGTAGCAGGTTGGAGGTCTGCTCCGCGGGATATTAGTGCTTCTCCGTTGCATCCAGGGGACGTCCTCGGGGCTGTCAGCAAGCTGTATTTGTGCGGGAGGCTGGGATCGGGTCAGAGGTTGTAGTGCAGCAAGAATCTTGGCGAGGTCTCCGTCCGTGCGACGGACCTGAGCTGCCAGCTCCTCCACGGTGTTGCTTGGGGCTGCAGGTATTGAAGAGGTCGGTGGGGCGGGAGCCACCACAACGGGGGCCGTCTCGACGGACCACGGGGCTGGCTCCAGGACTTCGGAAGCTGGGGGCTGTAATGCCTTAATAGCCCGTTCCTTTAATACAGCAAAGTCCACATCGGGGTGTTCTAGGGCCCACAGCCGGAGTTGTTTGCGATCCTCAGGGGACTTCATTCCCTGCACAAATTGCTCCACTAACATCTTATTGCTATCCGCCTCATTGATGGGGTTCACCCGCTTTAGCGTGCGGAGGGCGGTTTGCAGACGTAAAGCATAGTCCCGAATGCTATCCACAGTCCGTTGCCGGCACTGGTAAAACTGCATCCTCAGCTCAGCTTCAGTCCGGGTCTCAAAGGCAGTCTGTAGCTTCTCAAAGATGGCGGCCACAGAGAGTCGGTCCCCCTCGGCCCAGGTCTCCGCCTCCTGCTCCGCCGCGCCGGTTAACTGGCCTAGCACTACCGCCGCACGTTGCTTATCGGTCAGGGGGTACAGTTCTAGCAACGGGTTAAGCTTTTTCTGGAAGACCTGTAAAGCGTCAGGTTTCCCATCATACTGCGGTAGCCAGGTAGCTCCGGGCGCATAGGGCAAGGAGAACGGCATCACCTGAGCGAGTGCGGGGGCCACGGCACCTTCCGCTAGCACGACTGGGGCCGGGGCTGGCCCATTCCCATCCACGGGTGCCGCTGCGGCTGCAACCGCCGCTCCTCCACCAGTTCCGTCGGGCGCAGACATCTTGTTTCCGTCCCCCTTAGCTCTTTCCGGCCCCTCCTCTCTCGGGGCGGGGTTTTGGCCTTCGCGCCTCTACTACTCGAGAAGACGCTCGAGCGGGAACTTTTCGCGCCAAAGATGGCGGCTTTTGAAATTTTTCAGCCGGATACCTCCGGCGGTCACAAGGCACACCTCTACCAGACGGCAGAGCGGTAGGATCCTGTTCGCCACGCCAAGTTGTCGCGGGCGGGGAGGAGGGTGTCAGCACACTACGCTCACCCTTTCTGCTCGGGTCCGGCGGCTGCTTCTCAGTGGTGGCTCGAACGGTGTGCCGGATCCCGGGGGTTCTCGAGCGGCGCTCCTCGCCCGTGAGTGAAAAGGGGATTGTTGGGTGTTGGGATATTGTTTATTGTCCGTGACGCCACCCACGGTTGTGGTGATTTCACCACCGCTGCTCAATATGGGGCTCCCGGGGATGGTGATGCGGAGCAGCCAGGTGTTGTGTTGCCCCTCCGTGGGTAGGGGTTGGTGATCCCGGGGCCCGGTGATGGAGTGCAGGGTGCAGGGCCTGATGGGCGCAGGGACGCGGGGGCAGCGCTGTGCCTTGCGGCACTGTGGTACTCACTCAGCCTGAGACGTTGACACAGTTTTACGGTAAACCACACGGCTGGTCAGACGGTTCCCACGGACGGCTGCACTTGCTCTCCCAGTAGGTGACGGTGATGTCCCTTTTCCTTGCACCTTTGTGTCTGTGTTGGTATGGATGGGTTCCCACCGGTAACCCGCTCCCCGGCTTCAAGCTGGACCGGAGGAGCTCTACTCTTTGCCCGCAGGCGCTGGCCCTCAGAAACTGGTGCCCTGGCGGTGGCGGTGTCTCTGCTTTTATGGTTGGGCTGTTGCCTTCAATCGGGACTTGGTTGTTGGGGGATCTGCGTCCCCTTCACTGACGGATTTGGCAAATTATGGCGACTCCTAGCCTTGCCGGGGTCCGAGAGGCCCCTGCCCTGGTGCTGACTGTCCTTTGGTACGCTGCTCCAGACCGCCGGGCCACTACCCGTCCGCGGTCCTTCCAGGAACTTCCAAACGGTCACCCCTCCAGACAGTCACCGCCGTTGCTGACCTTGCTGACCCTGTCCTGCACACAGCTGGACTCTCTCTGCAGCTTTCTTTCTGTCACCTTTCATCCACTTCTCCTACTCCTCCTTTACCACTTCCACTTCACTTCACTACTTTCACTTCCTTAGCTCATCTTAGCTGTTTACTCCTTCACTCCTAAACTGATCTTCACTCTAGCCCTGCCTGGGCTCAACTGCTGGGTTTTCCCGCCTCCAGAGCTGTGTCCTCCTTGGTGGGCGGAGCCAACCGCCTGGCCCACCCCCCTGGTGTGAACCCCAGCCTCTGGAGGAAGGCAACAAGGATTTTAGTTTAGCTTTGGTGTGCCTAACTGGGATGTAGGGTGTGTGGGTGCAATGACCTGTGACCCCTGGCTTGCCCAGGGCGTCACAATAGCAACAGGGAAGTGTAAATCTTTGAGTGCGACTCCAGCGGGATCCCTGAGGCGTCACACCAACTTACAACTATTCTGCTTTTAACTACAACACAGTACAACACAACATATAAGCAAAGAAACAGTATATGTCCATATACTCTAGAAATTGGTATACCCGAGGTTATCTGTACTGAAGGTACCGTTTGCTCTGGCAATGTCCACCATAGGCATATGGGAGATCTCGCCTGCAGCCGCTTCCAGGGTCTTCGTCGCCAACCAACAGAATCCAAAGTGCACAATAAATCTGTCCTCTCTATTCCACAGCGTTCAAAGGCCTTTGGCCATGTCACTCGCAGTTCTGTCAGCATAGGGATGAAAGTCCCCCGTCTGGGTGTCAACTTTTAAGGAACAGGTCCACCGCTCTCCTCAGCAAGGGGGAGAAGCTTCTTCCCACTCTCCAGATCCCAGGGTAATGTCCCAATCAGCAGCTGACCTTCACCTCAGTCAGCACAGTCCTCCACAAGTCTCTGAGCTCCTCAAAGCAAGCCCGTACAGTGCTTTCTACAGTTTCCAGCATATGTGTAGGCTCATCAACTCCAGCTTGCTCCCTCTCAACCAGGCACCCACCTTTTCCAGGAGACAACCTCTGGGTCTTAGTGCATGCACAGTTCTCTCCTCACATAGTGACTCTCACACAGGGAGAGACTTGTCAGAGTTCACAGGACTTTTCACACTGTTACATGCCACCCCACTAGAGGTTGGCGTCCCTGACACACTTTCCAACTCAAAGTCATACTGCACAGAGCACTGCGGTGGTATCTCAGCTGTGACCTGAGTTGATCTTCTGGGACCGGGTACGGGATTACCAGCTTCCGAGACTCCAGGTTCTTAATTAACAACTGCACCACGAGGAGACAATGGGGGTGTTTCTTCCTGAGCAGGAGGCGGAGACCTGGGCCGAGGGGGACCGGTCCTCTGTAGCCACCATCTTTGAGAAGCTACAGACTGCCTTTGAGACTCGTACCGAAGCTGAGCTGAGGATGCAGTTTTACCAGTGCCGGCAACGGTCTGTGGATAGCATTCGGGACTACGCTTTACGTCTGCAAACTGCCCTCTGCACACTAAAGCGGGTGGACACTATCAATGAGGCGGACAGCAACAAGATGTTAGTAGAGCAATTTGTGCAGGGGATGAGGTCCTCTGAGGATTGCAAACAACTCCGGCTGTGGGCCCTGGAACACCCGGATGTGGACTTTGCTGTGTTAAAGGAACGGGCCATTAAAGCACTGCAACCCCCAGCTTCAGAAATCTTGGAGCCAGCCCCGTGGCCAGTGGAGACGGCCCCCGTTGTGGTGGCCCCTGCCCTACCAGCCTCTCCAATATCTACAGCTCCAAGCAGCTCGATGGAAGAACTGGCAGCCCAGGTCCGCCGCATGGACGGAGACCTCGCCAAGATTCTCGCTGCACTCCAACCTTTGACCAGATCCCAGCCTCCAACCAAGATACAGCTCGCCGACAACCCTGAGGATGTTCCCTGGATGCCGCGGAGGAGTGCTAACAACTCGCGGAACAGACCTCCAACCTGCTACAGGTGCAGCAAGCCTGGCCATTACTTCCGACAGTGCCCGTTAAACGAGCAACCCCTGGGGCCACGGGCCAATCCTCAGGAGTAGAACCCCGTGGCCCCCCAGACTGGCAGGACCGGTATATCGGGGCCCGGCCCATCATCCCCGTGGCTGTGGACGGCATACCGGTGATGGCTCTCTTGGACACTGGATCACAGGTAACCACCATACCATACACATTATACCAACGGTATTGGGGGACAGACGAGCTGGCTCCCCCAGATACTAGTATAACACTGATTGCCGCTGATGGACTCCCATTGACCCAAGTGGGGTATAAACAAGTGGCTATGACAGTGGGGCGAGCTGAACTACAACACCAGGGTATGATTGTGATCATGAATGAACTCAGTGATCATAACCCGAAGATAGTGCTGGGAACCAATGTGATGGAGCACTGTATGAGTGATGTGTTGGCCCTACTGCAGCAGCTGGCCGCCACGGCGGCGGGGAGCCGAGAGAGAGCTGTGCAGCGTGAAATCCGAGCCTTGATGTACCGCCAGCATGTAAACTCAACAGGAGGAGAGATTGGTGGAGCGAGAGTGATGGATGCTGCTCCGTTGATTGTGTCCCCTAGGAGTGAGATGATGATTTGGTGTAGGGCAGCAGTAGGGCCTCAGGGGCGTGACTACCCTGCCATGATAGAGCCCATGCCCTCCGAGCACTGGCCCACCGTAATGGCCGCCCGAGGGGTGGTAGATGTAAAGAAGGGGAGAGTGCCCGTGAGGGTGCTGAACTGTGGGGAGGAAGAAGTCAGGCTTCCCCGGTATGCGACCCTTGCCAAGTTGCTCACCCTGGACCCCCACACCATCCACGAGGCAGCCACCTCCAGTGTCCCCACCTACTACCAGCACTCATCCGCCCCAAGGGGAGTTAAATGAGTGGCACCAACAGCTACACGTGGGCACTGACGATACCCCTACACATCACAAAGAAGGAGTATACAGGGTGGTGCGGGAGTATGAGCAAGTTTTCAGCAAACATCCACTAGACTTTGGGCAGATCAAAGGGGTCCAACACCACATCCCCACCAGTGAGCACCCCCCTATCAAAGAGAGGTACAGGCCTATTCCCCCTGCGCATTACCAATGTGCCAAAGATATGTTGAGGAACATGAAAGAGGCAGGGGTTATTCGGGACAGCTGTAGTCCCTGGGCCGCCCCGTTGGTACTGGTCAAGAAGAAGGATGGCACCATGCGGATGTGTGTGGACTACCGAAAGATTAACCAGATTACGCATAAAGATGCTTACCCACTGCCCCGTATTGAAGAGTCTTTGGCCGCACTGAGAACTGCGAATTACTTCTCTACCCTTGACCTCACCAGCAGGTACTGGCAAGTGGCAGTGGCACCGGAGGACCGGGAGAAAACCGCCTTCACCATCCCAATGGGGCTCTGTGAATTCAATAGTATGCCGTTCGGGCTGTGCAACGCCCCTGGAACCTTCCAACGGCTGATGGAGTGCTGTCTGGGGCATCTAAACTTCGAGACCGTCCTGTTATACTTGGATGATGTGATTGTGTACTCTCAGATGTATGAAGCCCATCTGGAGCACCTGGCTGAGGTGTTCGCGTCCCTTGCCAAATACGGGATGAAGTTGAAGCCCTCTAAGTGTCACCTACTAAAACCCAGAGTGCAGTACCTGGGGCATGTAGTGAGTGCAGAAGGTGTCGCCCCCGACCCCGAGAAGATTACTGCCATCCAAGACTGGCCGAGACCAACCACAGTGAGAGAAGTAAGGCAGTTTCTGGGTCTGGTGGGGTACTACCGATGCTTCATCAAGGGGTACACGATGATGGCTGCCCCCATGCAAGACCTCCTCGTGGGACAGACCAAAGGTGGTAGACCCATCGGAGCCCCACTGGTGTGGGAAGAAAGGCATGAGGAATCCCTCCGCCAGCTGAAAGCGGCCTTGACCGGAGAGGAGGTCCTAGCGTACCCTGACTACGCTTGCCAATTCATCCTCTACACAGATGCCAGCAATGTGGGCTTGGGGGCAGTCCTATCCGAGGTCCAGGACGGGAAGGAAAAAGTGATTGCTTATGCTAGCCGAAAGCTCCGGCCGACTGAAAGGAACCCTGAGAACTACAGCTCCTTCAAGCTCGAGCTCCTGGCACTGGTATGGGCTATCACCGAGCGGTTCCGCCACTACTTGGCCGCAGCAAAATTCACCGCTTTCACGGATAACAATCCGTTGACTCACCTGGACACGGCCAAGTTGGGTGCGTTGGAGCAGCGGTGGGTGGCCAGGCTAGCCAACTATGACTTCACAATCAAATACAGGGCCGGTCGTGTCAACATTAATGCTGATGCACTCTCTCGGATGCCCCACTTGTCACAAGAAGGGTGCGAGGATGACGACCTCGAAGAGATCGAGTTGCCTGCATTTCACCAGCCACCAGCTGAGAAGGTACATGTCCACCAACAACGGGTGAACCTGGATCCACTGCCCAGTCAGGAGTGGCAGGAAGCTCAAAACCAAACGCCCGCTGTCCGCCTAGTCAAGACCCTGGGGGAGCAATGCGCTGCTGGGATGGACCCTGCCGCCCCAGCTGAAGCCCAATGCTTGTGGAAGGAACGGACCCGGCTGTATGTACATCAAGGGAAGTTGTATCGTGAGCTGATCAACCCGAAGACTCATGAGAAAATCCGCCAGTTGGTTATTCCCCAAGCTGATGTGCCCACTGTTCTGCAGGCATACCATGATGGTGCCGGACACTTCGGATAGAAGAAGCTGTAGATGCTGTTGAGAGAGCGGTTCTATTGGAGTGGGATGCGGGAATCTGTAGAGGCCTGGTGCCGAGAGTGCGGTCCTTGCACGCTGAGGAGGAAGGACGAGGCCAGCCAGAAGGCGCCCCTACACCCGATCATTACACATCAGCCGCTGGAGCTGGTCGCCCTGGACCATGTCAAGCTCACCCCCAGCCGAAGTGGGTACACCTACGCGTTGACCATAGTAGACCACTATTCGAGGTTCATGGTGGTTGTCCCAGTCAAGGACCTAACTGGTCGTACAGCCGCTAGAGCGTTCCAGGCTTATTTCTGCCGACCACATGGATACCCAGAGAAAGTGCTTACTGACCAAGGCCCGGCCTTTGAAGCGGAGGTGTTCCATGAGTTCTGCCAGTTGTACGGCTGCAAGAAGATCCGGACCACCCCTTACCATGCCCAGACCAACGGCATGTGTGAGAAGATGAACCACTTGGTCCTGGGACTCCTCAAGACGTTACCGCTGGAAGAGCGGAACCTGTGGCCAGAGAAGCTACCCGACTTGGTCGATATGTACAACAATATCCCTTCCAGTTCGACGAAGTGCACCCCAGCATACCTGATGAGGGCTCGGCCCGGTCAGCTACCGGTGGATCTGGACATGGGATTGGAGGCCCCAGAAGCACTCCCTTCGACAGCTGAATGGGAAACTCGGCGGAGGGTACAATACCGGCAGATTCAAGAATATGTCGAGAAGAACTTGAGTCGGAGTCGGGAACAGCAGGAGCAGCGCTTCAATCAAAAGGCGTCTGTTGGCCCTTTTCAGCCTGGAGATGTAGTGCTGAAGCGGAAGAGGAGAACCCACAAGCTGGATGATCAATGGGAACAAACCCCATACGTCATACAGCCCACAGGATGGGAAGATGGGAAGGCCTACCAAATCAGTCGTGACCAAGGGGGCACTTTGGCCACAGTCTCCCAGGACCATCTGAAAAGGTGCCCACCAGCATTGAGGGCAACGGCTGAAGTACCGGTTCCTCCACCAGCAGAGAAGGCAAAAGAGGTGATCCACACTGTGATGGGTGACTTCCCAGCAGACTGGCCTACACAGAACGGCGCGGTGATTCTTCCAGTGATACTGTTCCCACAACCCGTGGATGAAGAAGTGATGGAAGCGGTCAACCGTGAGTCAGTGCCAGTGCCCAGGGATGAACCTGTACCCAGCTCCCCTATGCCTCCGCCTGCCCCACACAATAGCAGGGAGGAGGAACTGATTGTTCCCTCTGCCCCACTGCCTAGCCCCACTTACACCGGACCCCGGAGGTCTACCCGTCCCAACCTAGGTAGACCCCCACTTAGGTACAGGGAAACCGTCCTTTAAAGGGGGGGGAGGAAGTGTGTGTTTGTTAAAAGTTTGAAAAGTTTGCAAATGAAGAGAATTAACCGAAGAGTCACCTGATTGAACCATGATTGGAACCGGCCGTTGCTGGCATTGTTGTCCCCGAGGGGACCATCTAAAGTTGCATAGGGAACTCTCTATGAACAGGCCCGAGAACTTGCAGGGCAACCACAAACGTTAAGTGGCATGTAAATAAATATGTTTGTTGCAGCTACCGTTACCGCCTCCGGAGAGGCAGGTTGGAGGGAGGGCCCGCAGTGGAGCAGGCTGGGGCCCAGCCACCACCGGAACCAATGGCTACCCTCTGGAGGGGAAGGACAGATCCCGCTCGGGTAACTTGGTGCAGGACTGGGGTCAAGGGGTGCTGCCTGTTTCTTAGAGGCAGCATCAGGGCCAGGTTACTTGGGTGGGAGAGAGCGGCAGCAGCAACCGTTTAAATGTTACCGTAACGTTTAAGTAAAGTGCCTCCCGTTGTGGGATGAAGTTATTATACTTGTTTATGTTTTTACCTTTTTTCCAGAAAAATAAAACCGGTGTTGGACGGGCAGCCCGCGGACGGTCTGCATTTTGCTAAGGGGGAATGTGACGCCCTGGGCAAGCCAGGGGTCACAGGTCATGACATCACCACACCCTACACCCCGGATAGGTACACCGAAGCTACACCAAAAATCCTTGTTGCCTTCCTCCAGGGGCTGATGTCCACACCAGGGGGTGGGCCAGGTGGTTGGCTCCGCCCACCGAGGAGTTCACAGTCCTGGAGGCGGGAAAATCAGGCAGATAGAGTTTAGTGGGGGAAGGAACTGGTAGAGGAGCAAGTGAGAGGAGTAAAAGTGACAGAGAAAGTGACAGTTGAGAAAGCCTGAAGTTGGTCCGGGTGTGTGCCCCGGACTGAGACAGCAAGGTCAGCAGACGGCGGTGACCTTCTGCAGGAGAGGCTGATCGGAGGTTGCCGAAAGGACCGTGGACGGGTGGTGGCCCGGCGGTACCGGAACGGTATACGAAGAGAAGCCGGCACCATTGGCAGGGGCCTTTCGGATCCCGGCAAGGCTAGGAGTCGCCGTGAATTTGCCAAATCCGTCAGTGAATGGGACCTCCTGGGTCTCCCAACAGCTAAGTCCCGATTGAAGGCAACAGTCCAACCGTAGGAGAGAGACACCGCCACCGCCAAGGCACCAGTTTCTCAGGGCCAGCGCCTGCGGGCAAAGAGGGGCTCCTCCAGCCCATATCCAAGCCGGGGAGCGGGTTACCGGTGGGAACCCATCGCTACCAACATTTCATTAGGTGCAGGGACAGAGACCGTCACCGTCAACTACCGGGGAAAAGCAACAGCAGCCGTCTGTGGGAACCGTCTTTCCAGCCGTGTGTTTTACCGAGAACTGTGTCCCCGTCTCAGGCTGAGTGAGTACCACAGTGCCGTGAGGCACAGCGCTGCCCCCGCGTCCCTGCACCCCACCAAGCCCTGCACCGGCCCTGCCATCCAGCATCCCCCACCTCATTACTGGGCCCCGGGACAACCACCCCCTACCCACGGAGGGGAGAACTCACAACTTTGCTGCTCCCTGTCACCGTTCCCGGGATCCCCATACAGAGCAGCGGTGGTGTCCACACAATCACCACATCCGTGGGTGGCGTCACGGACAATAAACTATCCCAAAAACCAATCCCCTTTCACTCACGGGCGAGGAGCGCCGCTCGAGTCCCCGGGATCCGGCCCATCGCTCGAGCCACCGAGCAGCAGCAGGCCGCAGCAGCAGCGGCAGCCGGACCCGAGCAGTGGGTGAGCGCTGCGTCCCCTCCTCCGCCCGCGACAAAGGTACCGTTTGCTCTGGCAGTGTCTGTCATAGGCATATGGGAGATCTCACCTGCAGCCGCTTTCAGGGTCTTCGACGCCAACCAACAGAATCCAAAGTGCACAACAAATCTGTCCTCTTTATTCCACAGTGTTCAAAGGCCTTTGGCCATGTCACTCACAGTTCTGTCAGCATAGGGATAAAAGTCCTCCGTCTGGGTGTCGACTTTTAAGGAATAGGTCCACCGCTCTTCTCAGCAAGGGGGAGAAGCTTCTCCACACTCTCCAGGTCCCATGGTAACGTCTCAATTAGCAGCTGACCTTCACCTCAGTCAGCACGGTCCTCCACAACTTTCTGAGCTCCTCAAAGCAGGCCTGTACAGTGTTTTCTACAGTTTCCTGCATATGTGTAGGCTCATTATCTCCAGCTTGCTCCCTCTTAACCAGGCACCCACCTTTTCCAGGATGAGACCTCTGGGTCTTAGTGCATGCACAGTTCTGTCCTCACATAGTGACTCACACAGGGAGAGACTTGTCAGAGTTCACAGCACTTTTCACACTGTTACATGCCACCCCACTAGAGGTTGGTGTCCCTGACACACCTTCCCACTCAAAGCCATCCTGCACAGAGCGCCGCGGTGGTATCTCCGCTGTGGCCCGAGTTGATCTTCTGGGACCGGGCACGGGATCATCAGCTTCCGGGACTCCAGAATCTTAATTAACAACTCCACCACGATGACACAATGGGGGTGCTTCTTCCTGCAGTGATACACTCGAAGACACATCATCATGGTTGGGCGCCTATTCTTGATCAGCATCCCTAGAAGGAAGCATAGAGCATGCAACATTTTCCTCACATGATGGCACATTTACTATGGGGGAAGGCTAGGTGGGCATAGAGAAGGGCACCTCACACCACTCGTAATTACTAGGAGGTCCCTTGCGGAGTGGGCGCTGACCTTTCAGAATTGGGGTTCATGTCCTCGAAGTGAAACCGCTGCAACATATTATGGTGGAGGTTACAGATTGGTGCACCGGTTCCCACCGGCTCTACTTCATATACCGGAATGTCAGGACCGACCCTTCTTTTCACCACATACAGTGTCGCCTCCCACAAGTCACTCAGCTTTGCCAACCGCCATTTGGTCCTTACCAACACTCTATCCTTCGGGGAAAATGGTTCAATTTGCACCGGTCATATGTCTTGGTGAGTTACTTGATTAAGCTGATCGCCCACCACCTGATGTACCACTCTCAACCGACGCCGGTCTGATATCTGGTTGGTACCACCACGGCGAACTTGGTGAAATGGTCAGTCATGACCAGACAACATGAGCACATGATGAAGAATATCCTATCAGGACATAATCAGTCATAAACAGCTCTAGCGGGGCTAAAGTTCTGATGGACTGCGTGGGTGCCCGCTGCTCAGGGCTTTTACTCAGGCCTCAAATTCCACACTGCCGGCACGTCTCTGTCACCATCTTCCCAAGGTTGGGGCAGTACCATACCCTCTGTAACCAGTAGAGTGTTTTCTCACTCCCAAAATGTGCCTCTTTTTCATGCGCCTCACAAGCGCTGAGGCTGGCTGCTTCCTCACGGCAGCGGCTGGGAGTGTCAACGCCAGCAGAGTAGGCTCAAGCCATATACCCCCTAAGTGGACATTTCCAACAAGCAATTCCCCCATTGGGTGAGGGGTCTGGTTACTCCTGGGGAGCGGCTCGGCAGACAGTGGCTTAGTCACGCCGGGGCGCTGGATTGGTGGCATCTCCATTGGAGTGGACATCGCTCCTGTTCTGATCTTACACACCATCAGCCTCAATTCTCTCAATTCAGCGTGCAGAGCCTGTACGACTTCCATAAAGCCTCTGCCTGATCCCGGCTCCCGGGCACCTTTCAACTGCAGTGCACACTTTCCACCCTTCTCTCTCTTCCGTACCACGGCCAGGTATATCTCTCAGAAAGACAGTTCTGGTGCAGCCCGGGCCATTTCCAGCAGTTTATTTCTAAGGAGTCTATGAGTCGCCCACCACAGCGCTGCAGCGTGCCACTGCGGGGACGGCTCTTGGGGAATACCTTCTGGCAACAGGTCAGTCAGGTTTTCTTTATACACAGTCGTGACGCCACTCTCGGTATTTGCGGTCAGGATGGGTAACCGCCACTGCAGTTTAATGAGAGTCTTGGGCTGATGGTATTGCAGTCGGATGGTGCGGCCTCTCGAGAGTGAGGCTAGCCCCAGGGGCTCGGGTATATATGCGTGGTACCACAGGTCGCCGAATGACTCAAACACAGTCCAGAAAGTCTTTCAGGGTTGTTTACTCACTTTTTGGTTGTTTCTGTGAGATGTCTGGGCGACACTGTGATAACCAGGTAGAACCAGGAATTCCTGCAGGCCATTCTGAGGGTAGCTATCAACTCGCCTTCCTTGCACTCCGGTTGTTTGGGAGGACCCCTCACTTGTAGTATGGTGGGATCCTTCCAGGGAAGCTGTTCTGACTCCGCTCCCCTCCCTGACCCGTCTGCCGGCAGCGTAGATCTTGGTGAGACTGCTTCTGGCCCTATTCCCTTGTGGGTCCCCTTGTTGCTGCTTGGGCTTGGACTTTGTGTTTCTGGTGAGGTACCGCAAGTACCCTCACCGGTAGTTTTGGCAGCTCCAGATGATTGGGTTTCTGCCCTGGGGACCTGTATCCCCGTGCGTGCCGGAATACCAGTGGTCCCCGTACTCGGCCACCTCTCTGTAGGTGTCTTTCAAGCTGACCCATGGGTACCCGTTCTCCCCCGTTAACAGCTACCACACTCAGCAGGGTCTGGCTAGCATGGGAGTCCGTCTGCTCCCTTCCATCTCCTGAAAACTCTGCTTCAGACTGCTTTTACCTGTCTCTCTGCGTCTAGCTTCCAGCCCCTCCCCTCCACCCCTTGCAGGGAATTGAAAGTTAACCTCTTTAGGGCTACCCAAGGGTCCCTCCTAATGGTGTGGGAGACCTGGTTGCTAGGTGTTTGTATGTGCAAACCTCATCCTGGCCTGTGGAGATTAACTGGAAGCACTGCCCCAGCATAAGTGCAATACTCTGTGGTGCCTGACCAGGTCAGGGGCGCCACATTCCCCCTTAGTTATCATAAGCACGTCCTCGGGCTGAAAAGACAAGAAGAAAAGGGTAAATACAACTTTTCCCCACACAGGGGCAACTTTTTACATTTAAACATACCAGGTACCATTTCACATCATCCACCACCCACAAGTCCAGTTCCCACCCAAAAACTCTTCAGGAGGCAGGTCACCGGTCCTTTTGGTGACCAGGTCTGGGCCAACTCTATCCCAGACCTTTCCTCTTATCTTCCTCTCCTGAGGAGGGTGGTTTAAGGTAGGCCCTATAAACAGGCGTACCCGCTCCCGAGTGTTGGAGGGCAGGCCCCATAAACAGGCGTGCCCCCTTGGTGGTGCAGAGCCATGCCCCTCAACAGGCAGACTCTGAGGTTGGTACCATTGAGGTAACTTTTTACACTGCAAGAGTTTGTGGTTATAGCCAGTTTATAACCTGTGGTCCATTTGTAAAGTGCACGTAAACTGATGCAACATATTTTAGCAGCAAACTTCTCGCAATAGTCCTTGCGGGCGCATTTCACTTGAACGTTACTAAACCTTCAGAAAACATTTGTAAACATTCTTAAACTTAAATAAATTTACTATAAAGACATTTTAGACTGTACTTTCTCTATACCTTAATGGGGGCTGACCAAAGTTGTTGCGACTTGATCTACGCAGTACTATGCTGTCATCTATCTGAGGATGTGCCCTCCCACTCAGTGTATGTGTCTCAATGTGAATGATAGGTGTACTGGGTGCTGATACTTGTGCATGGTCTTCTGATTCAGCTTCTCTTGGCTCTTCAAGGTTCTGAACAGGTTCTTCTTATTCTCTTACTTCTCTTCTGGGTTGAGGGAAAGTAATTACTGGAATTACAACTGCTCCATTGTATTGAGGCCAACTTGCTGGAAAATCTCCAAGTACAGTATGGATCATCTTTTCTCTTGGTTCTTCAACTGGCGAAGGGTTGGAAACTTCTTCAGGGATTCTTCGCTGTTCAGGACATCTCTTAAGGTGATCTCTAGAAACTACAGCTGTTGTCTTTCCTCCGTCTTTGCTGATAAGGCATGTCTTCTCATTGCTAGGCGCTGATGGTAACACAGTGTAGGGTTCTGCTTCCCAGTGATTGTCGAGTTTATGACATCTTCGCTTTCTCTTGAGGACTACTTCTCCAGGCATCAAACAAACAGCAGGTGCATTCTGATTCGCTCTACACACTCTTGTACTCTCTTGTACGGGGCTTGGCGGGTGGAATCCCAATCAGCATCTTGTGTAGGGTCTTCAAGGGTCTCAACTCCCATTTCCAGATCCACTGGCAATCTTCCAGGTCTGGCCCTCATCAGGTATGCTGGTGTGCAGTTCGTGGAACTCACACGGATGTTGTTATACATGTCCACCAGGTCAGGCAGGTTCTCTGACCACTGGCTCCTTTCTTCTAGTGGGAGAGTTTTCAGGAGGTCAAGAACAATGTGATTCATTTTCTCGCACATGCCATTGGTCTGAGGATGGTAAGGCGTGGTGTGGATCTTCTTGCAGCCATAAAGGTTACAAAATTCCTTAAACACCTAAGCTTCAAAGGCCGGACCTTGGTCAGTGAGCACTTGATCTGGATAGCCATGTGGTCGACAGAAATGTGCTTGGAAAGCTCTGGCTGCAGCCTGCCCTGTCAAATCCTTGACTGGTACTACCACCAGGAATCTGGAATAATGATCAACCATAGTGAGAGCATAGTTGTAGCCTTGTCTGCTGGGCTCCAACTTTACATGGTCCAGGGCCACGATCTCCAGGGGTCATTTGGTTTGGATTGACTGGAGAGGTGCTTTCTGGCTGTGATAGTCTCTTCTTCTAAGACTGCAGGTCCCGCAGTTTCGACACCACTTCTCTAGGGCAGATCTCATGCCCACCCAGTAGAATCTTGCTTTAAGTAGTGCCTGCAGTTTCTTCCAACCAAAGTGGCCTGCGCCATTGTGATAGGCTTCCAGCACCATCCGTGTATCCTTTTGCGGTACAATCACCTGCCACACCTTCTCATGCGTCTTCGGGTCAATGATGCTCCTGTAGAGTTTGTCTTGGTAGATGAATAATTGACTCCTCTCTTTCCATAGGTACTGTGCCTCAGGTGGGGCTCCTGGGTCAAGGCTGGCACCAGGTTGGGTGATCAGCTTCTTTACCAAGCCTACCTAGCTGGATCATTTTCCTGTGTCTCTTTCCATTTGTAGTGAGGTAGCAGATTCAGGGTCACTTCTTGGTGGCTGGTGCGTGACTACCAACACTGTTTGGCTCCATGGCAATGGAATGCTGGCAGCTCAATCTCTTCAATGTCATCTACATCTTCACCCTCGTCTGCTAGGTGAGGCATCCTTGACAGAGCATCTGCGTTGCCATTCTTGCAGCCAGCTCGATACTTGAAAGTGAAATCATAGTTTGCTAGCCGGGCTACCCAACGTTGCTCCATGGCACCCAATTTAGCAGTGTCCAAGTGGGTCAGGGGGTTGTTATTCGTGATGACGGTGAATTTGGTAGCTACCAGGTAGTGCTTGAATCGCTCTGTGATAGCCCAGACCATGGCCAGGAACTCTAATTTAAAAGAGCTGTAGTTTTCTGAATTTCTCTCAGTAGGCCGGAGTTTCCTGCTGGCGTAGGCAATCACACGTTCCTTGCCCTTCTGTACCTGTGAAAGTACTGCTCCCAATCCCACATTACTGGCATCTGTATACAGTACAAATGGTAGACTGTAATCAGGGTAGGCTAGGATCTCTTCACCCGTCAAAGCCCCTTTCATTTGTCTGAAGGAGTGTTCTTCTGCTTCCACCCAGTGAAATGGTGGGCCGGAGGTCTTCCCCTTCTTTGCTTGGCCTACCAGGAGCTCTTGCAGGGGCGCCGCACCTATCTGACAACCATACAATAAATGGATCCCGGAGCAGATGGTCTATTTCCCAAAATGCCCCCATGGCCCCTGGATCTAACTGCTGTACCTCTTTAAGTATCTCTTGAAGCGTGTTAGAATATTGCTATAGGGACACACACTCCACCTACAGTCAGTTATAGAAAAGAGACCACAGCTGTGTCACTCGAGTGTGGCCTCCCTTGCAACAGCGCTAGAATTTATTCCTATCTGCCACTGAACGTACCATCACCATATGCCTAGCATCTCATTCCAATGCATTTAATGCTATCTCTGACTGCAATTTGGGGACAAATGACACATCTGCAGCATGTTCTGCACCCTCTCAGCTCAATCCTGCAAAATCATGGTTTGGGTATGTGCTGCAGCAAATCTCCTACAGGCACATACCCTCCTGCGTTCGTTGTAGCTGCCAGGGTACTTGCAACCAGCAGACGTGCCCCTGGTGCAGCTGAATCATTTCTGTCCTCGGCTCCATCCATGACAAACACTGGATCCTGCCGACTATGCCAAAAATGTAACGACCAGAGGTCCCATAAAGGCCCAGTCACACTAAACAACTTACCAGCGATCCCAACAACTATACAACCTGATAGGGATCGCTGGTAAGTTGCTAGGAGGTCGCTGGTGAGATGTCACACTAAGCGACGCTCCAGCGATCCCACCAGCAACCTGACCTGGCAGGGATTGCTGGAACATCGCTACACGAGTTGCTGGTGAGCTGTCACACAGGCAGATCTCACCAGCAACCAGTGACCAGCCCCCAGCCAGCAGCGACGCGTGGAAGCATGCTGCGCTTGGTAACTAAGGTAAATATCGGGTAACCAACCCGATATTTACCTTGGTTACCAGCGCACACCGCTTAGCGCTGGCTCCCTGCACACCTAGCCACAGTACACATCAGGTTAATTACCCGATGTGTACTCTGCTACGTGTGCAGGCAGCAGGGAGCCGGCTTCTGAGGACGCTGGTAACCACGGTAAACATCGGGTAACCAAGAAGCCCTTACTTTGGTTACCCGATATTTACCTTCCTTACCAGCGTCCGCCGCTCTCACACTGCCAGTGCCGGCTCCTTGCACTCCTAGCCATGTGGCGCCCCTGGCCTGGTCAGGCACCACAGAGTATTGCACCCATGCGGGAGCAATGCTTCCAGGTAATCTCCAAAGGCCAGGATGAGGCGCACACACAAACATATAGTGATCAGGCCTCCCACATCACCAGAGGGGACCCTTGGGTAGCCAGAAGGGGTTAACTTTCAATTCCCAGCTAGGGGTGTGTTCAGGGGCTAGTTGCTAGGAAGCAGGGCAGAGAGAGAGAAAAAAGAGAGGAGTCGAGAGGAAGAAGTTGAAGTGTGTGGAAGGGAGCAGAGGAGCTCTCGTGTCAGACAGGTCCTGAGGAGTGCAGTAGCTGAAAGCGGGGGAGAAAGGAGTACCGTGGGTCGGCCTGAAAACCATCCAGAGAGAAGGGTGGCTGAGTACGGAGATCCCGGTATCCGAGCACACAAGGGGAACTAGATCCCCAGTACAGGCAGCAGATCATCCAGAGCTGCTTAACCTACAGGTGGGGGGGGTACTTCATGCCCTCACCACGACTACACAGAGCTTGAGCCAAGCAGCAATCACCAGGCCCATAAGGGGACAGGGCCAGAAGCCATCCCACCAAGGCCACGCTGCCGGCAGACGAGCCAGAGAGAGGGGAGCAGGGTGGTAACAGCTTCCCTGGAGGGGTCCTACCACGCTTCAAGCAAAGGATCCTCCTAAAACAGAAAGAGTGCAAGGAAGGCGAGTGGACAGCTACCCTCAGAACGGCCTCCTGGAATTCCTGGTTCAACCTGGTTATCACAGTGTCGCCCGGGCATCTCACCGTGACCTCCAAACAGTGAGTAAACACGTTGAAAGACTTCTTGGACTGTGTTTGAGTCATTCTGCGACCTGTGGTCCCACACACATACACCGGGGCCTGGGGCTTGCCTCACTCTCAGGGGGCTAATATACTGACTGCACCCACCATCAGCCCCAGGCATCCCTTAATCTGCAGTGGCGGTCCCCGCTGACCGCAATACTGAGAGTGGCGTCACGACAAACTCAAAAGAAGGTTCCCTACCTGTGACCAGATCCAGCTGCGTGGAGTCCCTGAAGGTAATGCACCGACACAGCGTTTGCGGGGCTCCACAGCCACAGTACACATCGGGTTAATTACCCGATGTGTAGTCCGGCTATGTGTGCAGGGAGCAGGGAGCCAGCACTGGCAGTGTGAGAGCGGCGGACGCTGGTAACGAAGGTAAATATCGGGTAACCAAAGTAAGGGCTTCTTGGTTTCCACGATGTTTACCGTGGTTAACAGCGTCCGCAGAAGCCGGCTCCTGCTCACTGCACATTCAGTTGTTGCTCTGTCGCTGTCACACACAGCGATGTGTGCTTCACAGCGGGAGAGCAACAACTAAAAAATGGTCCAGGACATTCAGCAACAACCAACGACCTCACAGCAGGGGCCGGGTTGTTGCTGGATGTCACACACAGTGACATCACTAGCAACATCGCTGCTATGTCACAAAAGTTGTTCCTTAGCAGCGATGTTGCCAGCGATGTTGCTTAGTGTGATGTGGCCTTAACACACTGACCAATGAGTATATCTCAGTGTACGGTATTGCTGTGGTAGTCTAAGGGATACTTTGCATGCTGCGACATCGCAAGCCGATACTGCGATGCCGAGCGCGATAGTCCCCGCCCCCGTCGCAGCTGCGATATCCTTGTGATAGCTGCCGTAGCGAACATTATCGCTACGGCAGCTTCACATGGACTCACCTGTCCTGCGACCGTCGCTCTGGCCGGCGACCCGCCTCCTTATTAAGGGGGCGGGTCGTGCGGCGTCACTGTGACGTCACACGGCAGGCGGCCTATAGAAGCGGAGGGGTGGAGATGAGCGGGATGTAAACATCCCACCCACCTCCTTCCTTCCGCATATCCTACGGAAGCCGCGGTGACGCCGGTAGGAGATGTTCCTCGCTCCTGCGGCTTCACACACAGTGATGTGTGCTGCCGCAGGAGCGAGGAACAACATCGGACCGTCGCGTCAGCGTAATTATGGATTACGCCGATGCTGCACCGATGATACGATTACGACGCTTTTGCGCTCGTTAATCGTATCATCGAGCCTTTACACACTACGATGTCGCATGCGATGCTGGAAGTACGTCATTTTCAATTTGACCCCACCGACATCGCACCTGCGATGTCGTAGTGTGCAAAGCCCGCCTAAGGGAAGAGTCTGCGCATTGTTCTTTATCTTACATCCTCTCCTCCTATCCTGTCAATAAACTCAGTTTGGTTATCTTTCTGCCTACATCTCTTTCTAGTGAGTCGCTGGATTCTTTAGAGTTCCCCAGATTATGTTTCACAGCAAACCCGGAACAAATTTACCTAACAGAACACAGGCTGAATAACTAGCATAGCAACAGGGAAGTGTAAATCTTTTGAGTGCAACTCCAGGGGAATCTCTGAGGCTTCACACCAACTTACAACTTATCTGCTTTTAACTACAACACAACATATAAACAGAGACACAATATATGGGCATATACACTAGCAATTGGTATACTTGAGTATGTCTGCACTGAAGGTACCATTTGCCCTGGCAGTGTCCATCACAGGCATGTGGGGGTCCCATCCACAGCCGCTTCCAGGGTCTTCGGCGCCAACCAACAGAATCCAAAGTGGACAACAAATCTGTCTTCTCTATTCCACAGCATTTAAAGGCTAATGGCCATGTGTCTCACAGTTCTGTCAGCACAGGGATGAAAGTCCTCCATCCGGCTGTCGACTTTTAAGGAACAGGCCCACCGCTCTCCTCAGCATGGTCCTCTACAACTCTCTGCACTCCTCACAGCAGGCCTTTAGGCTATGTGTCCACGGTAGAATGTACCTGCGGATTTTTCTGCATGAAAATCCGCGACTTTCGCGGCAAATCCGCACCTTATTTTTGCCGCGGATTTGCCGCGGATTTACCGCGAATTTGCCGCGGATTTTGATGCAGATTTTTTTTTTTCCCCATTCTATACCCAAAATCCGCACCAGAATCCGCAACAATAATTGACATGCTGCAGATTTTTCCGGATCAAAATCCGCGGCAAATCCGCCGCGGAAAAATCCGCCCCATGGACACAGCATTTCCAAAATGCCATTGAAATGGCTTGGAAGTGCCGCTGCTGCAGATTTTCGGAAAATCCGCGGTAAATCCGCGGCAAAATCCGCGGTAAATCCGCAGCGTGGGCACGTAGCCTTACAGTCCTTTCTATAGTTTCTTATTTGTGTAGACTAATCATCTCCAGCCTTCTCCCTCTCCACCAGGTCCCCACCTTTTGTAGGGAGGAGACCTCTGGGTCTTAGTGCACACACAAGTCTCTCCTGACACAATGACTCACACATGGAGAGACTTATCAGAGTTCATAGCACTTTGGACACTGTTACATGATAAAGGATGAATATTGCAGATTATTGCAGATTTTATATAAAAAAAGTGTTGTACTACACTGGCTTTCTGTGCCCCTCATGGCCACATAAATGTGGGAAAATGAGGATTGCATCAAATATGGTGCGAGCCACACATGGAAATGCAGGAGATCAGCTTGGTAGTCCTATATGCAACCAGCCACCCAACCCCTCGCTGCCTGCACATGGGCAGAAACAAAATATCTGATGAAGTGCAGACCATACCTTACATACTGGTAAGCCGACCATATTATAGACGGCAGAGCAGAATATTCCTGCTGTTCAGCCCAAAAACTCTTCTCCAAGACAAATCTGCCAAACAGGGCAAAATGTAAAGAAAAGCAAAGAAATACAGGACATAGGAAAAGTCTCACAGAGTCACCCCAAGCCAAGCTAACCGTACCTGAAAACCCCATTTCAATACATTAGAGGCAGAAATGTTAGGTGATTTGTTCACTTGAAAAAACATTGTAAAAAATACCTGAGAATTTGTGGTTTTAGATCTATATGTAGAAATGAACTTCAGGTAATAAAAACAGTTCACAGACATTGGAGTCAGAGTCCCTGGAGCGCACTGCCACTGGATAGGAACTCATCACACGGCCCTTTCCTACTTAAACACTATCAAAATGAGGATAAAAATGTATTCAGTTTGTTCAGAATTATAAAGATGTGTGAACAGTACCTTAGAGACTAGATGAATTTTTCTCCTGTGGCTTCTTTCTCATTTTAGCTCATGTATTTTGTTTACAAAAAATATTGGAAAAAAGAATAACTTTTATATATATATATATATATATATATATATATATATATATATATATATATATATATATATATATATATATATATATATATATATATATATATATATATAGTAGAGACCAAAAGTTTGGACACACCTCATTCAAAGAGTTTTCTTTATTTTCAGGACTCTGAAAAATGTAGATTCACATTGGAGGCATCAAAACTATGAATTGTGGAATGAAGTACTTAACAAAAAAGTGTGAAACAACTGAAAATATGTCTTATATTCTAGGTTCTTCAAAGTAGCCACCTTTTGCTTTGATTACTGCTTTGCACACTCTTGGCAGTCTCTTGATGAGCTTCAAAAGGTAGTCACCGGAAATGGTTTTCCAACAGTCTTGAAGGAGTTCCCAGAGATGCTTAGCACTTGTTGGCCCTTTTGCCTTCAATCTGCGGTCCAGCTCACCCCAAACCATCTCGATTGGGTTCAGGTCTGGTGACTGTGGTGGCCAGGTCATCTGGCGTAGCACCCCATCACTCTCCTTCTTAGTCAAATAGCCCTTACACAGCCAGGTGGTGTGTTTGGGGTCATTGTCCTGTTGAGAAAAATAAATGATTGTCCAACTAAACGCAAACCGGATGGAATAGCACGCCGCTGCAAGATGCTGTGGTAGCCATGCTGGTTCTATATGCCTTCAATTTTGAATAAATCCCCAACAGTGTCACCAGTAAAGCACCCCCACACCATCACACCTCCTCCTCCATGCTTCACGGTGGGAACCAGTCCATCTGTTCACCTTTTCTGCGTCGCACAAAGACACGGTGGTTGGTTCCTAAGATCTCAAATTTGGACTCATCAGACCAAAGCACAGATTTCCACTGGTCTAATGTCCATTCCTTGTGTTCTTTAGCCCAAAAAGTCTCTTCTGCTTGTTGCCTGTCCTTAGCAGTGGTTTCCTAGCAACTATTTTACCATGAAGGCCTGCTGCACAAGGTCTCCTCTTAACAGTTGTTCTAGAGATGTGTCTGCTGGTAGAACTCTGTGTGGCATTGACCTGGTCTCTAATCTGAGCTGCTGTTAACCTGCGATTTCTGAGGCTGGTGACTCGGATAAACTTATCCTCCGCAGCAGAGGTGTCTCTTGGTCTTCCTTTCCTGGGGTGGTCCTCATGTGAGCCAGTTTCTTTGTAGCGTTTGATGGTTTTTGCCACTGCACTAGGGGACACTTTCAAAGTTTTCCCAATTTTTCGGACTGACTGAACCTCATTTCTTAAAGTAATGATGGCCACTTGTTTTTCTTTACTTAGCTGCTTTTTTCTTGCCATAATACAAATTCTAACAGTCTATTCAGCAGGACTATCAGCTGTGTATCCACCAGACTTCTGCACAACACAACTGATGGCCCCAACCCCATTTATAAGGCAAGAAATCTCACTTATTAAACCTGACAGGGCACACCTGTGAAGTGAGAACCATTTCCGGTGACTACCACTTGAAGCTCATTAAGAGAATGCCAAGAGTGTGCAAAGCAATAATCAAAGCAAAAGGTGGCTACGTTGAAGAACCTAGAATATAAGACATATTTTCAGTTGTTTCACACTTTTTTGTTAAGTATTTCATCCCACATGTGTAATTCATAGTTTTGATGCCTTCAATGTGAATCTACAATTTTCAGAGTCATGAAAATAAAGAAAACTCTTTGAATGAGAAGGTGTGTCCAAACTTTTGGTCTGTACTATATATACAGTTAGGTCCAGAAATATTTGGACAGTGACACAATTTTCGCGAGTTGGGCTCTGCATGCCACCACATTGGATTTGAAATGAAACCTCTACAACAGAATTCAAGTGCAGATTGTAACGTTTAATTTGAAGGTTTGAACAAAAATATCTGATAGAAATTGTAGGAATTGTACACATTTCTTTACAAACACTCCACATTTTAGGAGGTCAAAAGTAATTGGACAAATAAACCAAACCCAAACAAAATATTTTTATTTTCAATATTTTGTTGCGAATCCTTTGGAGGTAATCACTGCCTTAAGTCTGGAACCCATGGACATCACCAAACGCTGGGTTTCCTCCTTCTTAATGCTTTGCCAGGCCTTTACAGCCGCAGCCTTCAGGTCTTGCTTGTTTGTGGGTCTTTCCGTCTTAAGTCTGGATTTGAGCAAGTGAAATGCATGCTCAATTGGGTTAAGATCTGGTGATTGACTTGGCCATTGCAGAATGTTCCACTTTTTTGCACTCATGAACTCCTGGGTAGCTTTGGCTGTATGCTTGGGGTCATTGTCCATCTGTACTATGAAGCGCCGTCCGATCAACTTTGCGGCATTTGGCTGAATCTGGGCTGAAAGTATATCCCGGTACACTTCAGAATTCATCCGGCTACTCTTGTCTGCTGTTATGTCATCAATAAACACAAGTGACCCAGTGCCATTGAAAGCCATGCATGCCCATGCCATCACGTTGCCTCCACCATGTTTTACAGAGGATGTGGTGTTTCTTGGATCATGTGCCGTTCCCTTTCTTCTCCAAACTTTTTTTCTTCCCATCATTCTGGTACAGGTTGATCTTTGTCTCATCTGTCCATAGAATACTTTTCCAGAACTGAGCTGGCTTCATGAGGTGTTTTTCAGCAAATTTAACTCTGGCCTGTCTATTTTTGCAATTGATGAATGGTTTGCATCTAGATGTGAACCCTTTGTATTTACTTTCATGGAGTCTTCTCTTTACTGTTGACTTAGAGACAGATACACCTACTTCACTGAGAGTGTTCTGGACTTCAGTTGATGTTGTGGACGGGTTCTTCTTCACCAAAGAAAGTATGCGGTGATCATCCACCACTGTTGTCATCCGTGGACGCGCAGGCCTTTTTGAGTTCCCAAGCTCACCAGTCAATTCCTTTTTTCTCAGAATATACCCGACTGTTGATTTTGCTACTCCAAGCATGTCTGCTATCTCTCTGATGGATTTTTTCTTTTTTTTCAGCCTCAGGATGTTCTGCTTCACCTCAATTGAGAGTTCCTTAGACCGCATGTTGTCTGGTCACAGCAACAGCTTCCAAATGCAAAACCACACACCTGTAATCAACCCCAGACCTTTTAACTACTTCATTGATTACAGGTTAACGAGGGAGACGCCTTCAGAGTTAATTGCAGCCCTTAGAGTCCCTTGTCCAATTACTTTTGGTCCCTTTAAAAAGAGGAGGCTATGCATTACAGAGCTATGATTCCTAAACCCTTTCTCCGATTTGAATGTGAAAACTCTCATATTGCAGCTGGGAGTGTGCACTTTCAGCCCATATTATATATATAATTGTATTTCTGAACATGTTTTTGTAAACAGCTAAAATAACAAAACTTGTGTCACTGTCCAAATATTTCTGGACCTAACTGTATATACAGTATCTATATATATATATTTATATATATATGTATATATATATATATATATATATATACACATTTTTTTTTATTTTTTTTTACATTTTCTGTATATATTATATAGGAGACCCCATCTTGCACAAGTTATAACAATCACTAAAAACTATTTTAAAAAAAGTTTTACAGAAAAAAACTTTAATAAACAGTTGGTTATTTTCTGATAACTCATTCCCATAGAGACTTTTTACCTCTTCCCAACATGACACATAATCGTGCATTCTACACTAAGTCCCCATGTATGGTGCGGGCTCAGGAGCTGAGGTTGCATCAAATCCAGGTGCTCAACGTGTAACAGCAGTGACTGGAATTTGCTACTGTCTAAACATGGACTGTATTTTCCAGATTATATGACAAATTTTTCCCCCCACCTCTCTGGTAAGCCATATCCGGATTATAAGACGCACCCTCATTTTAGTTTTGGGGGTAATATGGGGGTGCGTTTTATAATCCGGATATGGCTTACCAGAGCGGTGGAAATTGAGTAGGGTCACAGGATGCAGGGTTGGTGATACTGAGGGCTCGGAGGAGGGGGTGTGATTGCAGTGGAGTGGCTCAGGAGGGACACAGGACAGAGTGTGTTCAATGCGTTGTGCACCATTGATCTGACAGCGGGCTGCGGGCCCCATTGAATCACCCGCAGTTGACGTGATGGACTTCAATAAAATGACCTTGGAAGTGGCCGCAGATTTACTCGATGGACTTCGCCATGGAGTCTTATCTGCGCATGCGTTGCCTCCGCGGCCTTTTTCTTGAAGTCAATCTTGTCAACCACTGGGGAATCAATGGAGCCCACAGTCTGCCGGCAGATCAATGGCGCCTGCCGCCGTGACACCCCCACGTCTGCAGTATTGCCGACCCTCCATCCACTGACCCTCCTGAGCCATGAAACACCCTCCTCTGAGTGCGCACAATCGCTGACCCCACCTCCTGTGACTCTCCTGAGCCGCTCCACCACTGCAGCTCCCCCCTGGGAAGATATTATAAGACACACTAGGATTATAAGACGGACCCTCATTTTAAAATTAAAAACTGTGTTTTCCTATTTTCCTCCTCTAAATTTGGGGTGCATCTTATAATCCAGTTCATCTTATAAAATGAAAAATACGGTTAATGCTGCAGTCAATCACTGACAATGGCAATTAAATTATGTGATTTACGGTGCGCATCCACCAGCTCCCCTTTCTGCCCCCACAACACAATGGTAGTGTGCCAATGGGTTGTCATCACTCTTCTGTGATGTCATAAGCAAACATCACTTTCTTGCTATACTGTGGTACTGCAGAGAAAAAAAAAATAAAATTATATACTGTATTTTTCGGATTATAAGAAACAGTTCTCCTCCCAAAAATTTGGGAGGAAAATGAGGGGTGCATCTTGTTATTCGAATGTAGCTTACCAGGAGTTGGTGGAGAGGGGTAGCAGGAGATAGGGGCAATGCTGCGGGCTGCTACTGTGCCGCCCCCATGCCAGCAGTCGGACTGCTCAAATCCGGATCTGCAGGGTGGCTCGAGGGATTCTTCCGGACCCGGGGGTCGCGCGGACACTTCGAATAAAAGGGGACGTATTTGTACGGGATTTGCCGTAGACACTCTGTGACGCCACCCACAGTGTGTGGTGAAGTGTGGCACCACCGCTACTGTTGCGGGGCACCCGGGGGCGATGGGATGGCAGCTGGATGTTAACCCCTCCGTGGGTATGGATGAATGCCCCGGGGCCCAGTGTCTCTGTGTTGAGGAGGGTGACTGCAGGGGCCGGCGTGCCCGGTCAGACCGGGAAGTGTTAGTTTACTCACGATTGAATAAATCACACGAGTCCAATGGTAAACCAAGGTGCTGGTGGCTGGCCGCCGCGGCCAGGTATATTCTTGTCCCTCACCCGGGGTGATGGTCTGTGTCACTTTCCTCTGCACTGTTTTTGGTGTGGTGGACTTCCCGGTGTGGAACACGGGAGTCTGCTCCCGGTACTTTTGTTGGGAGCCTTGCCCGCTGACGCTGACCCTTGGGATCTACCGGGCCCTGGCGGATGCCCCATCCCCATCGGTGGGTGGTTGTCTGCTTTCGGAACTTTGGGTGGGACAGGACCTGTAATCCTGTCCTCAATTGGTTAATTAACAAATCCGGTTGTTCTGGTCTCTGCTTCAGGGTCCAAGTACCTCCTCTGTGCACGGTTTCCGGGTCGGTTCTCCGGTGTCGGTAATGGCGGGGTCCAACCCTGCCCCGGTCCACCTCAGATCTCCGGCAGCCATCTTCCCGTCTCCTAACAGACATGGACCACCGGCTGCTACCTAGCCAGCATGCCGGGGCTCCAACCCTGACGCCTTTTCTTTCTGACTTCACTTGCACTTCTCTCCTTCAGTTTCTCCTACTCCTCCTACTCAACTCCAAACTGAACTTAACTCAGAACTTACTCTTTTCCTGCCCCGGGTTCTCTAGACCCCTAGGTGGGCGTTCTCCATCCGCCTTATCCCGCCCACTGGTGTGTCTGTCCTACCTTGAAGGGGGTGACTAGGGTTTTGTTGGCTGGTGTAACCCTTTGAGGGAAAGGTGTTGTGCGGGGGCCTATTCTGTGTGACTACCTGGCGTCGCCAGGGCGTCACACTAGTGCTGTGCAGGGGACCACTGTGCTGGTGGTGTGTGTGTCGCCCACCACTGCTGCGTTCGCCTCAGGGACTTCACCCCACCTTCGGGATGCCAGGGGGACTCCACCGGTATATGGCAACAGGTATATCAGGTATGTAGTTCTGAGTCGTGACGCCACTCTCGGTATTTGCGGTCAGTGTGAAGGGTGACCGCCACTGCAGTTTAACGAGCGTCTGGGGCTGATGGTATCTGCAGTCTGGTGGTATGGCCTCCCGAGAGTGAGGCTGGCCCCAGGTGCTCGGGTGTATGTGTGGTACAACAAGTCGCAGAATGACTCAAACACAGTCCAAGATGTCTTTCAACTCGTTTACTCACTTTCAGATGGTGTTGGTGGGTAACACGGGCGATGCTGAGGTAGACCAGAGAGAACCAGGTATCCTTTCAGGCCGGTCCAGGGGTGACTGTCAACTCGCCTTCCTAGCCCTTCTTGTTTGGGATAACCCCTGACTTGAAGTACTGCGGGAATCATCCAGGAAAGTCGCAACTGCCTTTCCTCCCCTTTCTGGCCCGTTTGCCGGCAGCGTGGACCAAGGTAAGATGGCTCCAGGCTCGATCCCCCTTATGGTGGGCGCCCTCATTGCTGCTGAGGCTCGGACTCTGTGTGTTTGGTGAGGCACATTCAGCACCCTCACCGGCAGGTTTAGCAGACCGAATAAATGGGTTTTTGCTCTAGGGACTTGTTTCCCCGTGCGGGCCTGGTCACCGGCAGTCCCCGTACTCAGCCACCTCTTCTCTAGGTGTCTTTTAGGCGGACCCACAGGCAACCGTTCTCCCCCGCCAACAGCCACTACACGTGCAGGGTCTAACTAGTGTCTGCACATGACTGCTCCTCTTGGCAACTCTGTATTCCACTTCAGACTGGCTCACTACTTCCTCCCCTCTGTGCTTGCCTCTGCAACCTAGCAACCAGGCCCTCCTCTACACCCCTTGAATGAGATGCGGGGCACGTCCCCTCCTTGGGTCTGCCCAAGGGTCCCCTCTAAAGGTGTTTGAGACCTAATTATTATGTGTCTGTGCGTACACACCATATTCCAGCCTTTAGGATTACCTGGAAGTACTGACCAGCAGAGGTGCAGTACTCAGTGGTGCCTGACCAGGTCAGGGGCGCCACAGTGGCTGCTGTGCTGAAGCCCGCTGTGCTGACAGCTGCTGTGCTCGGGGCGCTATGCTGGGGGCTGCTGGCACTGTGCTGGCGGCTGCTGGTGTTATGCTGGGGAATGCTGGCTTTGTGCGGGGGATCAGTGAGGCAGAGGCCATCGTTAGGTCAGTGGTGCAGCTTCAAATATTGGCGCCCGGAGTTGGCTCCGCCTCTGAGGACGGACCCGGTGATGCGGCCGGGTCTGATCTGGTCGGGGTCCGGGTGATCGCTGACATGACTGGGATGACGGTAGACATCGGGGCTGCTGCTGGAGCTTCATAGGAAAAGACTGCAGGTTCCACTGCCGGGATGGGTGATGGCAACTCGGCGTCTGCCAAGAACGGGGTAGGTGACGGTGGAGTGGTTGCCGCAAGCGGGGGCGGACCGGATCCCTCAGCCGCCATGGCTGGATTAAGGTAATCAACAGGGACTGGGTAACCGCTTACCTCTTCTTCACGTGGGATTTCGATCTCACGGGCTCACACCGCCACTGCCAGGCTCCTCATCTCTTCCCTCCAGTGATTCAGTATGAACAGGAACTGTGTCCGCATTCTCCTGCACTGCTGCTCGGTCTCTTCTTCAATCCAAGTCGCGGTACCGGGAACAGCACTAATTTTTGACCAGCTCTGCTCCGCCATCTTGCCTCTGCGTTGTCCAGGAACAGTATGGCAGAGTCCTGGCGTCCCTGCTTCTCTTCCACTTTTGCTACATTCAGGCACGCCCCCTTGGTTTTCTCCCAGCACTCTTTCGCGCGCTGTGGCCCTCTGGGAACTTCCGGTCCCTGTTTCAGGCTGAAGACGAAGGGCGGGGCTTCGGCTTTGCACGCTGAGGAAGATGGCGTTTTTTGCACGAAAAACAGCGGAAAAATGGCGGACATCGCGGGAAAAAGGATTTGGACTCCTAGACTTCACTTTTCAAGGCGCACGTCACCCAGGTTAGTGGGTCCTGCTTGCATCCTGTTAGTGACACCAAGATTTTCGAGGTGTGCCGCCCCCGCGACAGCCGATGGGCTGCTTGGATCCGGATCCGCAGTCGCTCGAGGAGTTTCCGGACCTGAGGCGGGGTCGCGCGGCCGCTCGAAATAAAAAGGGGGGTGATGTAAGGATTGGATAACATTCATGATGCCACCCATGGGTCGTGGTAAGGCGGGATACCACCACTGCTGTGTTTGGGGGGAGAGCGCCCAGGAGTGATGGGATGGCAGGGTGATGGTTGGCTGGGGACCCGTTGGGAGTAGAGGGGCACAACGTACTCACACACTCGAGAGATACTGACACCGACACCGGGTAAACCAAAGTCTTGAATGCCTTGCCACTTCTGGATGAGCACGCTGGGTCCGTGCCCTTTTGGCATTGCTGGTTGGTCTGAAGCCTTGTTCCCTGGCACTGTGTTTACTCTGTGTGGATCCCTTTAGCTTGAAACTACTCAGGTCCCGCTCACCTGCGTGGCTAGCAAGGTGAGCTTGCTCTCAGTGTTCACGCTTGGAATTTTCTGGCCGATTTTGGGAAGTCATATCCCCCTCGTTGCTCTAATACCCCGATTTCGGTGGAGAATGGCTCGTGAAGACTCCGTCCTTGTCGGGTGAATTACTGGGATGCGTGAAGCTACATCCCAGGCTAGGGTCTGCGCACCCCATCGTGCCTTGGCCACTGCCCAGTTGTAGCACAAGGCCGCCGGTCTGCCCTCCGTGGCAGTACCATGCCCCCTGTCACTACCCCCTGCGACCAGGGTTCCAGCTCCTTCCAGGCCAGACCAACGTCTGGCACCTGGGACGGGTACAGGAGCCCAGCTCCGCAGCGTGACCTTGTTCTGTCATGGCTCACTGACACCCTCTAGTACACTGACACTTCTGGACCTCCTTCTACCATCCCTCCATCTGGGTGGCCCTATTCCCCTCAGTCTGCCCAATGGGTGTCTGGTGGGTGTGGTGCAGAGTGTTTCTCAGGATTTGTGTATACATGTTCTTAGCAACACCAAATACATGTTTGGTGTCTACAAACTCGTACCGACCCGAGGCATCCCACCAACACATCAGGTTTATCATATAGTGAACATGGTAAATAAAATATACCAAAAACTGTTCTGCAATCACACTTTTTTTTGCAGTGTTTCCACACTTGAATTTTTTTCCTATTTTCCAGTACATTATATGGTAAAACTCATTGTTTCATGTAAAAGTATAGTTCATCCTGTAAAAATCAAGCCCTTATATGGCAAGATTGACGGAAAAATAAAAAAGATATGGCTCTTGGACGAAGGGGAGCAAAAAGAAAAACAAAACAAAAAACGGAAAATCGCCAGGGGGTGAAGGGGTTAAGAGCACAAATTGTTTTAGATGTAATACTTGTATGCTTTTAGAAGAAGGCTCAGAGTCTTTTGTAGCTTAGAATAGGAGGGTAGGTGTAATAAGGAGATTGGAAAGACCTGGAATCCTTGGGGTTAGTACCATAGCTAGTCAAGACATGTGCAGAAATACTTGTAAACAAATGTAGAGAGTTGCCCAGTGGGCCACAGGGACCGTACGGCTGTTGCGTGGGTGGACAATGGCATGCAAGCCACTGATGAAGACAGCAATCAGCTGTTGAAACGTGTAGTGGCCGTTAGAGGGTTTTTAAATAAAAGGTTTGTTTCTAAATTCAATCCACCTAGCTTCCTAGCACTCCTATCTGACCGCCATCTTGCTATTTACTAATGTTGTGGTGGGAAGGGAGACCCTCAAACTTTCCCAACCCACGTGCAGTAAGTTCTTCTATATACTCACTATACTATCTGAAGAACCACGTGTGGATCCGGACAGCGAGGATTCAGGATAGAAAGGCTTTGGGCCTTGCAGGGAATCTTGTAGTGAAGAGACTCTCCATATGTACTCTGCTTCCAGAGTAGTCTTGGCCAGCACTGGATAATCTCAGCTCTGTCTAGCCAGACAAAGGCTGGAAGTAGCCCCACCTATTGAGCCATGTGACAAAATCACTGGTCGCTAGGACAACATCCAATTTACACTTCAGCCACTTAAAGTGAAAGGTAAGTATAAACCATATATTTTCACCAGTAGATGGTGCTGGGACACAGCAAATTAGAAATAAATTAAATATAAGTGGATGTAATGGAAAGTGCATATCTAAAACTCACAAATGAAAGTGACTACACATAGAGGGACACCTGAGGAATGAGTTGTAGTGTGTGGGAGCTACTCACGGTCCAGGGTTACTTAAAGGGACAGACACAATCTGGGTCAGGCCACTACATACTCCCCTCTAAAGGTGAGCCGTCCTTGGCGATTGTGCGAGTGGAAGACTACTAAGAAAGGAAGGAAATATACATGGAAGGTACATTAACAATAACGCAAGAATATGCAGACATATGGAAGAGCAATAGGTGATGAACAAATGCAAAACATGGAGGTGGTAGTTCCAATATGAGATAGTCTTTTTCAGCAATTTACTATCGTACACATGAATGGCTCTGGGTAGGGCACTTTAGTGGCAACAAACAGTCCATAAGTCTATGGCTGTAAATGAAAATGAAAATAGTACAAATAATAAACAAGGTGCTTGGTATTACCCAGGTGTAGAGGCTTAAACATTACTAACTGACTAGATTAAATAAATACCAGAGTATATACCAACGGAAAAGGATATGACCTTTTAGTCTCTGTAGCGGGCTGGATGTGTTCCTTTTGTGCTTTGCTCTGAATGCCTCAGCACTTGATCTTCTTCTGAGCAAGAATGATATAGTCAGTTGCTTCAGGTGGAGTTGCCAGAGGAGCAGCAACTTGAGCAGGAAACGAGACGGGGACATATTGATAGCACGGAAGGATAAATTGAGTGTTGTAGAGGGACTCTTGTACAGTAGGTTGTCTTGGTGGTGTTTCCAAGGCAGGAATTTGTGAGTAGACCGGCATGACTTGTGGAGGTCATGATGACATCACCAGTAGTTCCTCATTGGTACATAACTTCATGCGGTTTCTGTGCAGCGTTTGTGAGGCCATTCCGGGTTTCTTCACTTAATAAGCATCTGACTCACGATAGGGGATAGCTGTAACTGTGTATGGCTCTGTTTCACAGCGTGAATCGAATTTCCCTCTATGGTGGTACTTTTTTAGCCATACCTTGTCTCAAATTTGAAGTGGGGAAGCATTAGTTGTTTGGTTGTAGCACTCTTCTTGTTGACGATGAGCTTCAACCATGCTGTAATCAACAACCTGTTGATCTTCCTGTATTCTTCACTGATGCTCTGAAACCCAATCAATTTAAGGCATTTGATTGATCACATCAGGAACTTGGATTTCAAGAGCACAATCTTTTGGGAGCTGACCTTGTCTTCCATATATCAGGTAATATGGTGAGTAGCCTGTAGAACAGTAGACAGTATTGTTGTAGATTTCCACTAACTCGTCAAGTAATTGAGGCCATTCAGCTTGTTTGGTAACAGATGCTGTTTGCAGCATATTGATGAAGGTCTGATTGACTTTCTCGCAGAGGCCATTCCCTTAGGGATGATAGGCAGTTGTTCTTAGCTTTTTGCACTCATGGAATTGACAGAGTTCTTGAAGTAATTGTAACTCAAAGGCAGATCCATGGTCTGTGAGGACTGCTTCAGGGCAACCATAGTGTCTCACACATTCATGGTAGAAGATGATAGCTGTAGTCCGAGCTGTAAGGTCTTTTACTGGTAAAACAGCAACTCACTTAGTATAGTGGTCCACCATGATAATGGCATGCGTGTAGCCTGAATGATTTGGTGCTAGCTTCATGTGATCAAGAGCGACTGGCTCGTTTGGTTTCTGAGAATGGATTGGATGAAGATTTGCTCTGGCATCTTTCTTACCTACTTTGGTGAGGTTGCAAGTTGGACATTCACTACAACAATATTCTGTCTGGACACATCCCAATTCAATAGATGCGTTGGCGTATGGTGAATTCCATTTTGTGCACACCAAAGTGCTCAGACTGGTCATGGTAAGCATCAAGAACAATTCTGGCATCTTGCCGTGGAATTAGAATCTGATGTAAGCTTTCACCTGAAACAGGGTCTATGGTATTGCGCAGGATAAAGGCCTTATGAATGCAGAGTCTTTTGCGCTGCCTCCATCGATGATTAAACTCAACTTCAGGACATCGTTTTCGTCGTCTGACAGGTATTGTCCCAGTAGTCAGATAATCATAGATCTTGCTTAGAACACGAGACTCATTTTGAAGAGTTTGCCATCTCGATGGATCTTAGAATAGGTCAGGTTTCTGTTGAGCAACTTCAATAGTTTGTGTAGCAGCAATGGCATTCTGCTTAGCAAACCTCTGATAGAAGGGAGGCATCTCAACATCTTCCCACAGATCTTCCTCGGGATGCTCTTTTCCTATGGGCAAAGATGATAATACATTGGCATTGATGTTGATCGTGCCACTTTGATACTTAATGTCAAAACAGATATTCGCCAATCTTGAAGCCCATCAATGTTCAAGAGCACCTAGCCGTTCAGTATTAAGGAGAGCGAGAGGATTATTGTCCTTGTAAACGGTGAAGAGTGTAGCCGTGAGGTAATCTATGAACGTCTCTGTGACTGCCCACAAGAGCTAGCAGCTCTAATTTGAACGAACTGTAGTTATTGTTTTTCTCTGTGCCTCTCTAGCTTTGGCTGGCATATGCAATGACTTTCTCTTTGTCATCCTGGACTTGTCATAGTACTTCTCCGAGTACTTGGTAGCTGGCATCCATGTAGAGACGGAAAGGATGGCAGTAGTCTGGAGACACCAAAATTGGAGGTGAAATCAATAGGCTTTTCAACATCTGGAAGGCAGGTTCTTTTCGCTCAGACCAATTAATTGGAAGTCTTCTGTCGTAGTTTTCTCAAGGCAATCTCATAGCAGTTCTGTAAGAAATTCTGCTAATTATACAAAATGAGGTATAGGGCAGCGGTAGTAGCCTGGAAAACCTAGGAAACGTCTGACTTCTTTCAGGGTTCTTGGGGTGTCCTAGTCATTCACAGCCGAGATGTTTTCAGGATCAGGCTGGATACCTTCGGCACTTACAACATGACCCAGGTAGTTGACCTTTGGCTTGAGCAGATGGCACTTTGATGGTTTTATTTTCAGGTCATGTTCAATGAGTACCTGGAATACTTCTGTAAGATGGCATAAGTTGTCTTCATAAGTGCGAGAATATACAACGTCATCAAGATATAACAGAATGCTCTGGAAGTTGAGATGACCAAGACATCTTTCCATAAGTCGCTGAAATGTAGCAGGCGCATTGCATAACCCAAATGGCATATCGATAAACTCAAAAAGTTCTATTGGGGGGTTTATAGCTGTCTTCTCTCTATCCTCAGGAGTCACGGGTACGTGCCAGTAACTGCTGGTTAAGTCAAGAGTGGAGAAGTATGCAACTGAGCCAAGAGCAGTGGAAGAGGATAGGCGTCTTTGTGTGTAACGTTATTCAATTATCTGTATTCGACACAAAATCTGATGTTACCATCCTCCTTCTTCACCAGGATGATGGGTGCAGACCACGGGCTTTGACTTTCTCAGATGACTTCAGAATCTTTCATCTCCATTAGCAGTTTCTTTACTTGTTGATACTTAGCAGGAGGTACTGGACAGTGTTTTTACTTGATAGAAGGATGGTCACATGTGTTGCTCTTGTGCTGGATCAGAGTTGTCTTGCTGAAGTCAAGTGGCTGCTTGCTGAAAGCTTGGCAGTGTCACTTAGCAACTTTAGTTACACCATGGATGTATTTGATAGGAGTGTTAGTATCGTCAACATTAAGTTCATCCCACCGGAAGGTAGTGGGTGTATTAAAGCATCTGGGAGTGGCTTTTACCGACTTTTGATGAGCAAGTGTCTCTTCTTGTAGGATGTCTTCTGGATTAAGGATATGCAGTTGAGCAACTGAATTAAACTTGCATAGCTTTATGGGTGCATCACTCAGGTTGACTAGCTGTACTGGTACTGGTACTCTACCATTTGAAACGGGGACGATACTTCTGGCAGCTTTTACCATGGGTTGTCCTTTAATCTGGATGGAGTCAAGAAGAGCTACATAGTCTTTGTTGTCAATTCCTGGTCGAGCGCAACACCAAACTAGAGTCTCGCTGTTGGCTGACAGGGGAACTGGTGGGGCGTCGGTGATGCGCACAAGGAAGGTCTCACCTTTACGATTGGCAAACTTCTGTTAGGAAAAGAACACTTTGATAGTCTGCTGAACAGCTTGCCTATAAGGGGGAGAAGCAGAAGGGAGAGAAGCAAGAAAAGCAGTGAGCAATTCAGTAAACACATGGTGAATGACATTCATGCCTAGCACTACTGCTGGTGTATCTGCCTCAGCCTCAGTAACAATTACACCGTGACCTGGTAACTTGTGATCACCAATTTGGAAGGTGGGTTCCCAGTAGCATAGCTGGGAAATAGGTTGACCATTACTTGCAATTAAGTGTAACTTTGATATCCTGAATCCAGTGGGCAAAGCAAAGTCCCAATTCTTTTCGAAGACTTGTCGCTCAATTGTGGTAACTTGTGAACCATTGTATACTAAAGCTTCTATAGGTACACTATTGATCCATATAGTTATATACAGGCATTTGGAGATGAACCTGGAAATCCATTGCAATTGTCCCTCTGGGTCCTTGGATTCACCTGCCGAGGGGCAGTTTTTGACCTCGTGGGTGGCCCATTTAACTTCTAGCATTGGTACTTATTGTGTCCAGGATGCTCACAATAAGTACAGTAGACACAATCACCAGATTGAGGCCTTCTAGGCAGGAGCCTATCAAGACTTGGGTGATTAGAACGTGGCTCCGGAGACAATGCCCGGCTTATAGATGACTCACATGATGCAGGGGGTTGGCCTTTTAGCTCCTTTAAGGCTTGGCATATAGAGTCAAGGACTTGGACAAGTGCATTTGTGGTAGTAGGTGAATGAATGAATGAGACTAGGGGCTTGCACAGACTGTGTGACCTGCATAGGTGAAACAGGTGAAAGTGGAGATACAGTGGAAATTCTTACAACCAGGTCTGAGGGAAAATGGGCAGGAGCATAGCTGGTACAAGGTAAGTAAGTACCTACTACTCGCAGGGCTAGAGCTTTAAAGCCAAAGAAAGTCATGTTTAAATTTTGTGCTGCTAGTGTTACGCCCCCCCACGTCAGTATCCTGCCGCCGCTGCTCGAATCCGGATCTGCAGTGGCTCGCGGGGTCTCCGGACCCGAGGGTCGGGGTCGCGCGGCCACTCGGAATTAAAGGGGGGTTATTTACAGGGGGTTGTAGGGACAGTTTGTGATGCCACTCATGGTGCGTGGTAAGATGGAGTACCACCGCTGCAATGGGGAGTACCCGGTGGCGATGGTGTCGGCAGCTAGATGTTTAACCCCTCCACGGGTAGGGGGGATGCCCCGGGACTCGGTGTTGGTGACAGGGAGGGTGCCGTTGGGACGGTCGGAGGGTCGTTTGTGTACTCACTTAGTCCAATAACACTGACACCGACAACTGTGGTAAACCAAAGTTCTGGACACCGCTGCCACTTGGAGGTAGCATGCCTGGATCCCGTGCCCGTTGGTGTTGCCTGTTAGTCTGTGACCTTTTCCTTGGCACCTTGTCCTCTAGTTGGTCCCTGTAGTATGAAACTAGTCGGGTCCAGCTCACCAGTATGGCTAACTGGGTGAGCTTGCTCTCAGGGTTCACGCTTGGGATTTTCTGGACTGTGTGAGTGGAAAGTCCTATCCTCCTCGTTGTGCTAGTATCCCGATTTTGGAGCGGGTGGAGAACGGGTCTTGAAGACTTTGTCCTCGTCGGGTACATTGTCAAGACGCCTGAAGCTTCTTCCTGACCTAGGGTCCACGTACCCCATTGTGCCCTGGCCCCTGCCCGGTGATGGCACAAGGCCGCCGGCACTCCTGACACTCCTGACCCTCCCTAACCAAGCCCCCAAGGGCGACCCTATTCCACTAAGGCCGTCCACTGGTGTGTCTGGTGGGTGTGGTGCAGAGTGTTCCTAGGATTTTTAAGTAGCTGTTCTTGACAACACCAATGGTTAGGGGGTCCATAACCAAGGAGGAGGTGGATACTGTGCAGAAGGGCAGATTGCACAATACCCTGTGATGACCTGATAGGCCAGGGTGTCACACTGGCAGGCGGAAAAAAATTTGTACTAGCCTGGAGTCCACGCCTTCTATGAATCTGTCGGTGATTATGTTTTCTGCAGCAGCAGGGTCTAGAGTGTCTATTTGCTGTAAAGCCCCGAAGGCAGACTGAAGGGCTAGCAGATAGTCCTTAAGAGTGTCACCTGGTTCCTGACATCTGTTCCAAAATTTGAGACGAATCTCGGTGGATGATTGGCATTCAAATTCTTTTCTCAGGCAGGTGAGGATCTGTTCTACACTGGTTTTCTCGGTAGATGGCCAGGAACAAACTTTCTTGACAGCTGGACCTACAAGCTGTCCCAAGAGACGTTGTACCTGCTGATGGGGAGAAAGTGAGAGAAGTTCAAGAGTATACATCTTTTCTTTGAACCCGGCAAGTGAATGAAGATCTCCTCTATAGCTTGGGAGACTAGAGCTTCCTATAAAGAATGGCATGCTGGTAGCCATGACAGGGGCTGGAAACGGGTTGGCGGCATTAGCCTGTGTAACTGGAACACTAGCTGATGATGATGATGCAGAGTTAGCAGACTTGACTTAATCATTATTAACAGGATCAGATATTTTGGTGATAATGCAACTAATGTCTCTTTAACAACAATGAAGACACTGCAGCTTTAAGTAATGCACTATTGTGCAGCAACACAGTCTCTGAGATGGAAGGCTCCCCCTCCTGAATATACCACTGCTGTGAATGAGGAGTTGCACTTATCTGTGTAACTTAGATGGCAGAAGAGTAGAGGAGCTGCTGCAGGTGGGCAGAGTTTCTGCAGGTACTGTTAACCGCTCTTGAGCCGCTCTGGCAGCAGGTGATGTATAATGGCGCAAAAGCCGGTCACATTGTGTGAAAAAAAGGTGGGCAACCCAACAGTGGGAAACACAGGGATCATAGTTCTATGCTCCATACACAAATATAGGCAGCAACAGCGCACCGTATATAACGGGAGACAGTCTTTGGCAGTACTTACTGGCAAGATATTGGTTAATGAGCAGTGCTGGGACTTGCAGTGCAGTAATAGAAGATTGGCACAGAGGCCCTATTCTATTCGTGATGACAAGGCGCCTTGTAGGGGCCCAGAAACAGGGGACCCCAAATGTTTGATATGTCACGGTTGGGGTTCATGCATGAGGGTGCAGGGGCCGGGTTCCCGGGGGGGTCTATGAAGCTGATGTTCCCTGCTATCAGCTCCCACACAGTATCCACAGTTGATGGACTGACTACAGACACAGGTCTCGGGGATAACAGTTGCTTTACTACAGTAGGAATGATTAAATCCAACACGGAATATCTCTTTCACAGTCTCTCATAGGCAGGCCACCCACGGCCAATACAACTTGGAGTTGAATAATGAAGTGCAATTAGGGTTCTGGAGCATTAAGAGCACAAATTATTTTAGACGTAATAGATGTATGCTTTTAGAAGTAGGCTCAGAGTCTTTTGTAGCTTAGAGTAGGAGGGTAGGTGTAATAAAAATGAGATTAGATTGTCCAGGCCTAGTACCCTGGTGTTAGTACCACAACTAATCAAGGCATTTGCAGAAGTACTTGGAAGCATACGTAGAGAGTTGTCCAGTGCGCCACGGCGACTGGACGGCTGGTGCATGGACAATGGCATGCAAGCCACTAATGTTGCAGTGGAATGGGAGACCCTCAAACTTTACCAACACGCGTGCAGTAAGTTTTTCTATATACATATGACACCCTAGCCTATCAGGTTGTCACAAAGTATTGTGCAATCTGCCCTTCTGCACAGCATCCACCTCCTCCTTGGTTACGGACCCCCAACCATTGGTGTTGCCAAGAACAGCTAATTAAAATCCTAGGAACACTCTGCACCACACCCACCAGACACAACAGTGGACGACCTGAGTGGAATAGGGTCGCCCACTTGGGTGGTTGGTTAGGGAAGGTCAGGAGTGTCAGGAGACAGTGAGTTGGGGAGTGACTCTCGAGAGGAGAGGTCACGGAGCGGTGAAGTGTTAGAGGAGAGAACAGTAGCTGGGCACCTTGAGACTTCTAGGTGGCAGACATTGGTCTGGACCTGGTAGGAGCTGGACCCCGGTCGCAGGGGATCATGACAAGGGGCACGGACTGTCGAGGAGGACAGCCGGCGGCCTTGTGCCATCACCAGGCAGGGGCCAGGGCACGACGGGGTATGTGGACCCTAGGTCAGGAAGAAGCTGCAGGTGTCTTGACAATGTACCTGACGAGGACGGAGCCTTCAAGATCCGTTCTCCACCCGCTCCGAAATCGGGGTACTAGCGCAACGAGGGGGATAGGACTTTCCACTCACACGGTCCAGAAAATCCCAAGCGTCAACCCAAGGAAAAGGTCACAGACTAACAGGCAACACCTACCGGCAAGGGATCCAGGCGTGCTCCTTCCAAGTGGCAGCGGTGTCCAGAACTTTGGTTTATCACAGTTCTCAGTGTCAGTGTTATTGGACTGAGTGAGTAAACAAACGACCCCCCCAACGGCACCTTCCCGTCACCAACACCCGTGGAGGGGTTAAACATCTGGCTGCCCCACCATGGCCACCGGGTACTCCCCATTGCAGCGGTGGTACTCCATCTTACCACGCACCACGGGGTGGCGTCATGAACTGTCCCTACAACCCCCTGTAAATAACCCTCTTTTAATTCTAAGTGGCCGCGCGGTCCAGAGACCCCTTCAGCCACCGCGGATCTGGATCCGAGCAGCGGCGGCAGGCTACTGACACGGGGGCGGTACATACTCACTATGCCCTACTGTCTGAAGAAGCACATGTGGATCTGGACAGCGAGGATTCATGATAAAAAGCCTTTAGTATATTAGCTGTGGAAGTCAGGAAAGGATGAAATTCTAGGCCTTGGGCCTGGCAGGGAATCATGGTGGTGAAGAGACTCCACATGTGCTCTGCTCTCAGAGGAGTCTTGGCCAGCACTGGATAATTCCAGCTCTGTCTAGCCAGACAGAGGCTGGAAGTAGCCCACCTATTGAGCCATGTGACCAAGTCACTAGTCGATAGAAGAACACCCAATTTACACTTCAGCCTGTTGCAGTGGAAGGTAAATGTAAACCGGTACATTTTTCACCAGTAGATGGTGCTGGGACACAACAAATGAGAAATATATTATGTATAAGGGGATGTAATGGAAAGTGCATATCTAAAGCTCACAAATGAACGTGACTACACATAGAAGGGCAGCTGGGGAGTGAGTTGTAGTGTTTGGGAGCTACTCATGGTCAAGGAGTACTCAGTGGGACAGACAGAATTTGGACCGGGCCACTACACTACAATACGATGTTGCTACAGGCCCCCACATAACATATGATGCTACCCCCAAACACAGTATGAAGCCCGCATAGTCCCTTCACACAGTGTAATGCCCTCTATACACAGTATTATGTCCCCCACAGTTCTCTCAAGTAGCAGGTCCTGCTTCTCATCTCTATTGATGTGACCAGAAAATGTAACTTGACCTAACGGTCCTAGCATAGTCTTGAGCCTTGAGGCTCTACATAGTAGACTGAACGGTGGGGTAAGGCTCTGATGATTTCCTGCTCCACGGTTATATTCAACTGTGTCTGTGTGCTTTGAACACAGAAACAACTGAAGCTTGTATCCAAGATGGTTGGTAGGTAGAGTAGAGTATGTTCTCACTCTCTCTCTGACATTTAATTCTTCTTTTAAATCCCCAACCATATTTTAGACTATTATTACAATTTTCAACCCAAATATATTGTTATTTATTCACAAAAAGAGTAATACTATTCCATATTATTGTGGCCATTTTTCGAGCAGCTCCAAGAACTTCTTTGTTCCTCAGGCTATAAACGAATGGGTTTAACATCGGGACGATGGCCACATAAAACATTGAGAGAATTTTGTCTTGTTCCTTAGAATCTTCAGACTCAGGTTTCAAATACATGAAGATACTTGGTCCAAAGAATAATAAGACAGTAATGATGTGAGATGAGCAGCTAGAAAAAGCCTTAAGCCTTTCCCTAGAGGAACGAATCTTTAAAATAGCAATGATAATTCTTACATATGATATCAAAAGGAACATAAAACTAAAAAGTGCAATTAACACATCTTGTATTGAGAGAATCATCTTCATAGTTTTTGTGTCACTGGAAGAGAGTGCCATTAATGGTAATATCTCACAAAAGAAATGGTTGATCGTGTGAGAGGAGCAGAATGATAATTCGGATGTCAATAAAGAAAGTGTTATGGAATTCATGGCACTTAAAATCACGTAGGAAGCGGCTAAAATAAAACAAACTTTCCACGTCATGATCAAAGAATAATGTAGAGGAGAACAAATCGCCACATAACGATCATAAGCCATAGAGGTAAGAATGAAAATCTCAGAATCTGCACAGAAGAAGAAGAAGGTAAGCTGAATCATACAGTCATGGAAGGAGATCGTCTTGTCTTCTGTTAAAATGGTGGCCAACATTTTTGGTAGAATATTAGAGACATAGATGACATCAACAGAAGAAAGATTACACAAGAAGAAATACATGGGGGTGTGAAGATGGGGAGTAACACAGACGAGAGCAATGATAAGCAGATTTCCCACCACTGCTAGAAAATACATGAATAAAAACCCGGTAAATATAAGAATTTCATTAATTCTAGAGGTGGAGAATGGGGTCATGTAGAATTCAGTCACTGTACCGATTTCACAGTTATTCATCTTGAATATCTGGGATAGAAGGAGAGAAAACAGATTCTAGTGATGATAACTACCATGGAAACTGTCAAAGGGAACCTGAAAACCCACCTCTTCCGGCAAGCCTACAACCTGCAATAACCCTCAGTCCACTATACCACCGCACGACCAGCTCTACCCTCACCTACCGTATCCTCACCCTTGCCCTGTAGATTGTGAGCCCTTGAAGGCAGGGTCTTCTTATCTCCTCCATCCCCAGTAGACTGTGAGCACATGTGGGCAGGTTCTTCTTATCTCCTCTACCCCCTGTAGACTGTGAGCCCATGTGGGCAGGGTCTTCTTATCTCCTCTACCCCCTGTAGACTGTGAGCCCACATGGGCAGGGTCTTCTTATCTCCTCTAGCCCCTGTAGACTTTAACCCCTCCTGGGCAGGGTCCTCTCTCCTTCTGTACTAGTCTGTGCCTTGTGTTGTTCATAATTATTCTACTTGTCCCTATTAAGTATACCCTTTTTCACTTACAAAGCACCATGGTATAAATGGCGCTATAATAATAAATAATAATAATAAACAGTGGAACCAAAATTCTGTGTTTCTTCTGAGACAAAGATAATTTCAAATGAATCTATTAAACTTTATCATTGATTTCACATAATTGGAATTTTACCATATTATTTTGTCTACATAGTTGGAGCTTAGTCTCAAATCTAAAAATTATTAGCCAGAACCTACAAAAAAAAAACAAAAGTACACAACCCAATAATATCAATATGTTATTCCTTTACCAAAAGAGACATGATTAAAAGACAAGAATTAAAATGAGGATGTAACGCGGAGATCTATAGTTCTCAGGGGGTCCAAATACAAAAAACAAGCCTGAGGCGGGCTTTGCACGCTGCGACATTGCAAGCCGATGCTGTGATGCTGAGCGCGATAGTCCCCGCCCCCGTTGCAGCTGCGATATCCTTGTGATAGCTTCCGTAGCGAGCATTATCGCTACGGTAGCTTCACATGGACTCACCTGTCCTGGGACGTCGCTCTGGCCGGTGACCCGCCTCCTTATTAAGGGGGCGGGTCGTACGGCGTCACTGCGACGTCAAACGGCAGGCGACCAATAGGAGCGGAGGGGAAGAGATGAGCGGGATGTAAACATCCCACCCACCTCCTTCCTTCCACATATCCTACGGAAGCTGCGGTGACGCCGGTAGGAGATGTTCCTTGCTCCTGCGACTTCACACACAGTGATGTGTGCTGCCGCAGTAGCGAGGAACAACATCGGACCGTAGCGTCAGCGTAATTATGGATTACGCCGACGCTGCACCGATGATACGATTACGACGCTTTTGCGCTCGTTAATCGTATCATCGAACCTTTACACACTACGATGTCGCATGCGATGCCGGAAGTGCGTCATTTTCAATTTGACCCCACCGACATCGCACCTGCGATGTCGTAGTGTGCAAAGCCCGCCTAAGTGTTCAAGAGAAAAAATGTCTGTCACATCTAAAAAACAAAACAAAAACAAAAATCATGTGAGCAATCACGTATACAGCACTGGATATTACCATATCACAGAGAAGGCCAAGTAACTATAAAATGTGACTGCAACCAGGAGTATAAATTCATAAATTAAATAGTAGAAAACCAAGTGGTTTGTCACATTTTATACAAATAATGAAACCATGTTAAAACATTTGCAGGTTAATAGCTTTCGAAAACTGCCTGGTTGCCTCACTGATAGCCCGGCTTTTATTCCTCCCAGCAGCTTTCAGTCATGATGGTGTGGGTAGAGAGGCTTTAGACACTAGTCAGTACATAGTGAGTGCTGGCTGTATCCATACCCTGGCACTGAAGTGCTGAGTCGGCTGTCAGTCAAATCCACTGATCACTGTGACTGAAGCCAAGCTGGCTACACCGTAATAACTAAAAGCCGGGGGCTGCTGAGAGTAATAAAGTTAATTTCCTCCCTGCAGCTGGTCTCTCAATGCTGCAGCTGTGCAGTTTAGGAATACTATTAATTTGCAGATCAACCCCCATATTTACAGGTTAACAGCATTTTTTAACAGGTTCTCTTTAATGTAGAGGTGCTATTTAATAACAAAAAAAAATCACACATTAAAATAGGATGACAGTGAAGAAGCACTAAAAAACCGTAAGGTACCCCCATAAGGTAATTCAAAGTGCAATCACAAGTACTCTATGAAATCAGGCGCACCGAGGTTTAGACAACAGAAAATAGAAATATTAATATTAAAATTACCCTGGTGGTATAAAGATGTGGAGGGGATAATGTAATGATGGTGGTGTACAATTTTGCTTGTTTCGTAGAGCTTTAAGGTAGAAGAAGGGGGTAATGATTCCAAAGTGGTAAAATTATATTAGGAAGGTTGTACCAAAAATATAAAGGGCATTCTATACTGTCCCCAACTAGCTCCCAATACAGTTAGTTTGGTTGACTCTACTGTGAGGGTAGGCCTGCTGGGCTATAGGCCGTTTGTCCAGATGTAATAAGATTATGTGTGTGAGTAAATAATCAAAGTATAGATGCTGTTATATAATTATCTGTGTGTCTATATGAAAATTGCATAGAAGCTTTAGAATTTGACTTCAAGATGTGTGATCAGGAATGTGTTAAGTAGATAATCAAGCCAAAATGAACAATGAACAAAGAGGTATTTAAAATATACTGAGAGAATCTGTAATCAGTTAGTTCTCACCATGTGAGATATGGGATGTGAAATGTGGGAGGTTGACTTCTCGTTTTTGCTCAGCAACATGTTAACAAACAATTCAGTAGCTGGTTCAAACTGGTATTAGGAAGCCAGAAACAGGCTGAGAACGTACTATATGGACATTGCTGGTTATCTTTGACCAATCAGGGACAATGTTGAACTGAATAACTGTGTGCATTTTATAATATACGGATCAGAAGACCATTGAGCTTCTCCCGAATAGAGACAAGTCTTTGTGTGGTTATTGTTCCTCATACATACGCAAGATTGATTTGAACTCTGTCTCTGTGACCCTGAAAAATCCAATTTGCGGTTTTCCCTAAATTCCCAACTTTCACAGTACGAAAGGTCATAAAGAGCACAAGTCTATTTATTGTGGAATCACCGACATTCTTTATGTGTTCAGTTGGGGCTTACGTCCGACGCCCCCCTCAAAACAGGATACAGGTTTATGCATTGACAGGGCTATAGTATATGATGGTGCAGACGGAGTCACTGGAGTCACAATTTAGCCAGCTTTAATAATAATAGCATAATAACTTCTATTAAATCCACTCTTTAGTAGATGTTATTCTAATTTCCACACTATAAAGGCTGAATATTGCAGAATTTACATAAAAAAAATTCACAGAAACAAAGGGCAACAGTGTTTACCTGCCCAGGCCACAGAATCTAATGCACTCACAGGATGCAGCAAAACCCATTAATAAAGATGGAGGCAACAGGTGCAAACACTGATGGAGCAACCACTCACACACTGCCACTCCGTGGAGGGGGTGATAGCTTAGTATTAAAATTGTACAAATGGCTTGTATAGGGCACCATCCCTCTTTTTGTGCTTTAGCTTTTAAATGTAGTGTAGGGACTCGCAAGATATGAGAACCCTTGACGTAGGTTGTGAGCATCCGTATTTTGACCAAATTATCAACTAATACTTTATATATATATATACATATATATATATATATATATATATATATATATATATATATATATATTTGAAATAAAGGTTGTAGACCAGCTCACCTGTCTGAGCTCAAGCCCCGGCGTCCTTGTTCTCCTTATTGCACTAACCCGAAGTGGGAGACTTCCAAGATATATAGAACAACGTGAAGAAGGCAGAATGACTCCAAAGGGCAACAAAAGTTTTTTTTTTTCTCTGACTTTATTATCTAAGAATAAAAAATTCCAGAGCTCTTGACAAGCTGTTAAGTGCAAGGTATATGCAGTATGCCCATACTGCATATACCTTGCACTTAACAGCTTGTCAAGAGCTCTGGAATTTTTTATTCTTAGATAATAAAGTCAGAGAAAAGAAAACAAACAAACAAACAAACAAAACTTTTGTTGCCCTTTGGAGTTATTCTGCCTTGCTGGATCCTTCGTCATGTTGTTCTACATATATATATATATATATATATATATATATATATATATATATATATATATATATATATATATCTAATATATAAAGCTGAATTTGTGTATGTGTGTATGTGTGTTCTAATATATAAAGCTGAATGTGTGTATGTGTGTATGTCCAGGATTGGCATCTACACCGTCGCAGCTACAGCCACAAAATTTTGCACATTCATACTTCTGGACCCCGAGAGCGTCATAGGCTATGTTTTCAGGGAAAATTTTAACCCCGCGCTTTACAGTTATTCGCCAAAAAACCTGCCTCCTTTAAAGCGAATGGAGCTGGGAGCCACAGTGCAGCCAGAACTTCAGAAGAATGCGCAGCCACGCCCTTATATGGAATGTTGGCGTGTCACAATGCAGCTAGGGAAAGAAACAGACACAGACAGGGAAAGAGGCAGACACAAAGAGACAGACACAGACAAAGAGACAGACTGAGAGGGAAAGAGACAGACACGGAAAGAGAGGGAAGAGAGACAGGTTAAGAGACAGACCTAGACAGGTAAAGAGACAGACACAGACAAAGAGACAGACACAGGGAGACAGACAGGGAAAGAGACAGACAGGGTAACAGACAGACAAAGACAGGTAAAGAGACAGACAAAGAGACAGACACAGGGAAAGAGACAGAGGGAAAGAGGGAAAGAGACAGACAGGGAAAGAGAGGGAAAGAGACAGACAGGGAAAGTGACAGAGATAGATAGACAGACAGGGAAAGAGACAGACAAAGAGATAGAGAGAGACAGAGAGATATATACAGAGGGGGAGACAGACAGAGAATGGGAGAGAAACAGAGAGATAGTTACTATCCCGGGCGTTAATAGATTCTATTTATACATTCTATCCCGGGAATGTTAATACATTCTATTTTGTTAACAACAGTTATTAACCGGGGCGAAGCCGGGTAGTACAGCTAGTATATATATACAGTTAGGTCCAGAAATATTTGGACAGTGACACAAGTTTTGTTATTTTAGCTGTTTACAAAAACATGTTCAGAAATACAATTATATATATAATATGGGCTGAAAGTGCACACTCCCAGCTGCAATATGAGAGTTTTCACATCCAAATCGGAGAAAGGGTTTAGGAATCATAGCTCTGTAATGCATAGCCTCCTCTTATTCAAGAGACCAAAAGTAATTGGACAAGGGACTCTAAGGGCTGCAATTAACTCTGAAGGCGTCTCCCTCGCTAACCTGTAATAAATGAAGTAGTTAAAAGGTCTGGGGTTGATTACAGGTGTGTGGTTTTGCATTTGGAAGCTGTTGCTGTGACCAGACAACATGCGGTCTAAGGAACTCTCAATTGAGGTGAAGCAGAACATCCTGAGGCTGAAAAAAAAGAAAAAATCCATCAGAGAGATAGCAGACATGCTTGGAGTAGCAAAATCAACAGTCGGGTACATTCTGAGAAAAAAGGAATTGACTGGTGAGCTTGGGAACTCAAAAAGGCCTGGGCGTCCACGGATGACAACAGTGGTGGATAATCGCCGCATACTTTATTTGGTGAAGAAGAACCCGTTCACAACATCAACTGAAGTCCAGAACACTCTCAGTGAAGTAGGTGTATCTGTCTCTAAGTCAACAGTAAAGAGAAGACTCCATGAAAGTAAATACAAAGGGTTCACATCTAGATGCAAACCATTCATCAATTCCAAAAATAGACAGGCCAGAGTTAAATTTGCTGAAAAACACCTCATGAAGCCAGCTCAGTTCTGGAAAAGTATTCTATGGACAGATGAGACCAAGATCAACCTGTACCAGAATGATGGGAAGAAAAAAGTTTGGAGAAGAAAGGGAATGGCACATGATCCAAGGCACACCACATCCTCTGTAAAACATGGTGGAGGCAACGTGATGGCATGGGCATGCATGGCTTTCAATGGCACTGGGTCACTTGTGTTTATTGATGACATAACAGCAGACAAGAGTAGCCGGATGAATTCTGAAGTGTACCGGGATATACTTTCAGCCCAGATTCAGCCAAATGCCGTAAAGTTGATCGGACGGCGCTTCATAGTACAGATGGACAATGACCCCAAGCATACAGCCAAAGCTACCCAGGAGTTCATGAGTGCAAAAAAGTGGAACATTCTGCAATGGCCAAGTCAATCACCAGATCTTAACCCAATTGAGCATGCATTTCACTTGCTCAAATCCAGACTTAAGACGGAAAGACCCACAAACAAGCAAGACCTGAAGGCTGCGGCTGTAAAGGCCTGGCAAAGCATTAAGAAGGAGGAAACCCAGCATTTGGTGATGTCCATGGGTTCCAGACTTAAGGCAGTGATTGCCTCCAAAGGATTCGCAACAAAATATTGAAAATAAAAATTTTTTTTTTGGGTTTGGTTTATTTGTCCAATTACTTTTGACCTCCTAAAATGTGGAGTGCTTGTAAAGAAATGTGTACAATTCCTACAATTTCTATCAGATATTTTTGTTCAAACCTTCAAATTAAACGTTACAATCTGCACTTGAATTCTGTTGTAGAGATTTCATTTCAAATCCAATGTGGTGGCATGCAGAGCCCAACTCGCGAAAATTGTGTCACTGTCCAAATACTTTTGGACCTAACTGTATATATATATATATATATATATATATATATATATATATATAATTAATTTTTTTTTGCACTTATCATATCTTTATACAGGATGCAGCCAGGCCCATTATTTTAGACCTTGTAATCTAGAGTCTCTGTTCCTGTGTGTTTCACCTATCTAGTGCTGGGCAGCCTGCCTAGTTTAATAGTATGGGAGTCATTAATAGGCTGTAAGCCAAACACTGTGCTCCTACATGTGTGAACGGCACCCTATACAAGCCAATTTTAATTCTAAGCAACACCCCCTCCATGGAGTGGCAGTGTGTGAGTGGTTGCTCCATCAGTGGTTTGCACCTGCTGCCTCCATCTTTATTAAGAGGTTTTGCTGCATCCTGTGAGTGCATTTGATTCTGTGGCCTGGGCAGGTAAACACTGTTGACCTTTGTTTCTGTGAATTTTTCTGAATTTTTTGGGGGAAAATTTAATTCCTCTTTTAGTGGCTTAGAATTTATGTTAAGCAGTGCCGTGCTCCACTGATGTTCTGTGCCCTTCATGGCCACATAAATGTGGGAAAACATGGAAGACATCAAATACATATCTTATATGGAGCCCAGACAGAGCAACACATGGAAATGAAGGAGATCGGCTTGGTAGTCCCTCATGCAATCAGCCACCCAACCCCTCCCTTCCTCTTTTAGTGGCTAAGAATTTATGTTAAGCAGTGCCGTGCTCCACTGATATTCTGTGCCCTTCATGACCACATAAATGTAGGAAAACATGGAAGACATCAAATACATATCTTATATGGAGCCCAGACAGAGCAACACATGGAAATGAAGGAGATCAGCTTGGTAGTCCCTCATGCAATCAGCCACCCAACCCCTCCCTGCCGTTACATGGGCAGAAACAAGATGTCTGATGAAAGTAGACCATACCTTACACATTGGTAAGCTGACCATATAACCCCAAAAAGTACAGAGAGCAGAGCAGGATATTCCTACTGCACAGTCCAAAAACCCTTCTTCAGGACAGTTCTGGCAAACAGGGTGTAAAAATCAGCCAGTATCTAATGTAATGACCCAACCTAACAATATCTAAAAACCCCATTTGAATAGATTAGAGGCATTAATGTTAACAGATTTGTTTATTCGAAAAAAAATTCCAAAAAATACCTGAGAATTTGTGGTTTTAGATCTGCATGTACTTCAGTTAATGGATAGACACCAGAGCCAAAGTCCCAGGAGCACACTGGAATTCATGACACAGTCCTATGCTACTTCCACGCTATGAAAATGAGGACAAATACTTATTCCTTTTGTTCGTGATTATAAAGATGTGTGAATAATACCTTAGAGACAAGATGAATATTCCTCCTGAGACTTCTAATTTTAACTCATGTATGTTGTTTACAAAAAATATTGGAAAAGTGAATAACCAATGTATTTATTTTTATTACATTTTCTGTACATGTTAAGTAGAGATCTCATCTAGCACTATCTATATTTCTCATTAAAAACCATTTTTAAAAAGTTTTAGAGAAAAAAAACTTTAGTAAACAATTGGTTATGCTCTGATAACACATTCCCATAGAGACTTTTTACCTCTTCCCAACATGACACATAATAATACATCCTACACCGAGTCTCCATGTATGGTGCGGGCTCAGGAGCTGAGGTTGCACCACATTCAGGTGCCCTGCCTGTAACAGCAGTAACTGGAATTTGCAACTGTTTAACCAATTAAATGCTGCAGTCAGTCTCTGACAATGGCAATTAAATTCCGTGATGACGGCCGAGACCCAACACCACCATCCTGTAAAAGTCCCATATAAAGAAAACGCACACAACTTAAACAAAACTCCTGTCAAGAATGGAGTTCGGTCATAGCCATTGTAAAAATGAACTCTTAGAAAAGCCACAAAAGGCCAAGTGTAAAAATTTGCTGCATAACACGACTCCCGGCTGATTAATCCTGTATCAGCAGGCTATTAATGGGGCATTGACCACCAAGGAGGAGCATAATGACTAGAGACTGTGTTCCCATCCCTACCCAGAAGAAACAGTGCCTGCTCAATTCTATCTTGAAGACCAGAGAAAAAGACGTCAAGGCTGATATCCATCAAATGTACCCCATTGGCCAACATGAAGCTGGAATTATCCCCCTTCAACTGGCGATGACGGAAGACCACTCCTCTGAAGTGGTTGAACTGAGCCATCGTGGAATTCAGAGGTCTGCAAGAACGCTCAATGGTAGAAACCTCCCTAGCCCCCTGCAACACCACCCATGAGATGATCTCTGACCATACCAGGACCAGTTTCGAAAAGAAACCATGAAACTTGTCAATATCTGACCGAATCATGGTAAGCAGGATATCCAGCCAGAAGGAGAGGAAGTCATTCCTGCTGACATTAATGACGAGGATGTAGAGTGCCAGGGATGGGCAATCATGTGCCAGGGTCTTTGCAGACGTCCTCAACTCACCCTGGCACAGTAAAGACATGGAGGGTAGAGTGGTGTAAGTGTTATGTGGTGGTGGTGTGGAGGTGGTACTTGCTGACTGCTGCGTTTTCACTTTTTCAGCTGTACACTTCCATGGGTCTCCGGCCCCGTGCGCTCAGTAAGCAAACGACTACTGGGTAACACTTGAACAATTTTACTGAATAATTGTATAACAGACATTTCCCATTTTCTCAGAACAGAGACATCATCACCACTGCCATCTTTACACACCATCTTTTGTACCTGGCCCAGCTCTACAGGAACGGCCATAATGGGGTGATATCCTCCCGCTTTGGACCCACTCCCATAGCACAGCTCGGCTCACAGACGGTTAGACTCGCATGATGCTCACCGCTGCAACTGCTTTCCCACAGGTACTAGCAGATAATGTCTAAGGTAGGGGCGTCCCAACACCTTTACGTCTCAAAAGCACTGGACTTACGTTCACTGTAGATGAGTCCCGTCTAGATATCTTTGATTCTTACTGCTTCTCGCTCTTTCTTATCCTGTCTCTATCTTGCTTCAACCACCTCCACCCAGTTTGCTCCACTCTGCTTTTCTGACCCTCCTGGTCCTTGTCTTCTGATCTGCACACTAATGTGACGCCCTGACAGAACCAGGTAGTCACACAAAAGGCCCTCGTATAACACCATCCCTCACAGGGTTACATACAGCCGACCCCCTCAGGGCAAGACAGGCACACCAGTGGGCAGGACCAGGCTTTTAGGAAACGCCCACCTAGGGGTCTAGACAGCCCGGGGCGGGAAAACAAGCAGATTAAGTCTAGAGTTCAAGTTGAGAGGAGTGGAGGCTGGGGCTAGGTGTATCTCCAGCGGAGTTGAAGCTCAAGTTGTCTGGCGCCAGAGTTGGAACCCTGGTGCCTTGGCTAGGTGGCACACGGTGGTCTCCGTCAGCAGGCGATGGGAAGACGGCGGCCGAAGATCCGAGGTGGACTGGGACAGGGTTGCAGCCCTCCGGTACCGATACCGGAGAACCGATCCAGAAATTGTGCACAGAGGGAGTACTTGGACCCTGAAGCCAGGACCGGAACCAACGGCCTAGCTAATTAACAAATTGAGGGCAGGATTTTAGGTCCTGTCCCAACCAAAGTCCCAAAAGCAGACAACCACCCACAGAAAGGGATAAGGGCAACTGCCAGGGCCCGGTAGATCCCACGGTTCGGCGTCAGCGGGCACGGCTCCTCAGTTATACAACAAGCCGGGAGCGGACTCCTGTGTTCCAGACTGGGAAGTCCAACACAAGGAAAAACAGTGCAGAGGGAAAAGACAGCGACCACCAGCCCGGGTGGGGGACCAGAGCACAACCGGCCGCGGCGGCCGGCCACCAGCACCTTAGTTTACCAAAAGACTTGTGTGATTTATTCAACTGTGAGTGACCAAACATCCCCTGGTATGTCCGGGCGCGCAGGCCCCTGCCATCTCCATCCCCTGCACAGAGCCACTGGGCCCCGGGGCAACCATCCCTACCCACGGAGGGGTTAACATCCAGCTGCCATTACATTTCCCCCGGGGTGTCCCACAACAGCAACAGTGGTGCCACCTTTCACCACACACCGTGGGTGGCGTCACAAACTGAATACGGCCAAGCCCGTATAACTGCGTTCCCCTTTTCATTTGGCGTGTCCGCGTGACTCCCGAGTCCGGAGGATCCCTCAAGCCACACAGCAAGACCAGATCCGAGCAGCCCGGCTGCTACAGGCTTGGGGGCGGCACACTAACACAGCGTCTCCCTATTTCTGTGAAACAGGAAGTTACCTTTCTCTATATCTCTTCTTGTGCTGATGAGCCAACCACTCACTTAACCCCTTCCTGCCCTGTCACTCCCTATACCTCCTTTCTCACTAAAGGACCCGGGAACCAGTGACACCTGTTGGCAGCCGGCCATATCACAGTACAATACCATACATTAAAATACAATGCAGCAAAACACATTAGTCACCAGCGGGGACACGGGGGCGGTAGAGTGCTGGTCACCCTCTTTCAAGGACAACAGGAAATGAGGTCACAAGGGAGTTCACCACAACTTCAAGTAGAATCTGGAACCACGTCCATCAAACCTCTGATGCCTCTCCAGGTGATGTTGATCCCTCTGAAACCAAGACCTCTGCCATCTAACCAACCATCAGCTCACTGAGCAGCCCAAAAGACGTAAGACTCTCCAATATCCACACCTTCGGCCAGGCACCTGGAAGAAAAACATGTCAGTTAAGCAGCAAATCAGGCCTAACAAAGCACGCCAAATGCCATCTGCCAACACTGTATGCTGGATCTCCAAGTTAGGCAGACCAGCTTGAGGTGCCTCAGTCGCTGCACCAAGTTTGAAAGAGTGCATGCCAACATCTCTGGGTGGTAGGCCCAAGTGCAACAGACCCTTACAAAGAAAACCATAAACTGGTACCAGGTGAAGGTGGAATTATCCTCATCCTCATGAGACAAAAAGGAAAAAACTACCGCACTGTAAAAAAAGGCAAGACAAAGTCAAAATTAAAGGACAAACCGGTCTTGGGATACTGTATAGAGGAATCCATTACCCCACACCTGCTGGGTCAGTTTTGCACTTGCAGACATGGATGCGAGGGTCCCCTTCTCATAAAGAAACATTATCATGACGTAAACGACCTGACTTCTCTATAGATAAAGGGAGCAATTTCCCTATGTGCAATGCACCAAAAGGGCAAAAGTTGAAAACAAGGAGGACTCAAAATGGGAGGAGCAGATAGCCGATATGGAAGAAATCAATAGCTGAAGTAAGTGAAATGAAATAGGCTGTCTGCTCATCCCTGGAGCCTGGCCATGAGGACCTTCCCGCCCTGGCAAACAAAAAAACTGTTTAATTGTGGCGCCATGGACAAGCCAGGTCGTTACAGAACTACACCAACACACCACCACACCCCGGCTAGGCACACCTGAGTCAAACACAAAAATCCTTGTTGCCTTCCTCCAGGGGCTGTTTAAGTACCATACCTCCCGTTATGGGAAGATTCATGAAAATACTTATGTTCCAATGTTTTACATGTTTTTACCGTTTTTACTCTTTCTACAGAAAAAAAAATAAAACTGGTGATGGATGGGCAGCCCGCGGACGGTCTGCATTTTACTAAGGGGGAATGTGGCGCCCTGGACAAGCCAGGTCGTCACAGAACTACACCAACACACCCCCACACCCCGGCTAGGCACACCTAAGTCAAACAGAAAAATCCTTGTTGCCTTCCTCCAGGGGCTGATGTCCACACCAGGGGGTGGGCCAGGCGGTTGGTCCCGCACACCGAGGAGTTCACAGTCCTGGAGGCGGGAAAAGCAGTGCAGATTAGTTGTGAGAGGAGTTGAAGTGAGAAGTGAAGTGGTAGAGGAGCAGACTGAAGGCGTCCTGGTGTGTGGCCCGGACGGAACAGCAAGGTTGGCAGACGGTGGTGACCGTCTGCAGGAGAGGCTGATTGAAGCAAACCGTAAGGACCGTGGACGGGCGGTGGCCCGACGGTACCGGATCGGAGAGCAAAGAGAAGCCAGCACCATCCGGCAGGGCTTACGAACCCCGACCAGGCTCGCCGTAAAACTGGTCAAATCCGTTAGCGAAAGGAACCTCCGGGGTTTCCCAGCAGTCAAGACCCGATTGAAGGCAACAGCTCACACCGTAAAGGGAAACACAGTCACCACCAAGGCTACAGTTCCCAGGGCCAGAGCCTGCGGGCAAAAGGGGCTCCTTCAGCACCCATCCAAGCTGGGGAGCGGGTTACTGGTGGGAACCCATTGGAACTGTAAACACAACACAGGTGCAGGGAAAGGCAGTCACCATCAACCTACCGGGAGGAGAACAACCGCAGCCGTCTGTGGGACCCATCCATCCAGCCGTTTGTTTGACCAGAGACTCCGTGTGAATTACTGGCTGAGTGAGTACCACCGTGCCGTGCGGCACCGCGCTGCCCCCGCGACCCTGCACCTCACCAGGCCCCATAACCCGCCTGTCATCCCTACCCCTCACTGGGCCCTGGGACAACCAACCCCCCTACCCATGGAGGGGAGAACCAACATCCAAGCTGCTCCCTGTCATCGCTCCCGGGATCCCCGTCCAGAGCAGCGGTGGTGTCACCAATCTCACCACAACCGTGGATGGCGTCACGGACAATATCCCTAAACCACACCCCCCCCTTTCACTCACGGGCGAGGAACGCCGCTCGAGTCTCCGGGATCTGGTCCAGCGCTTGAGCCCCCACCGAGCAGCAGAAGCAGCAGTAGCCGGACCCGAGCAGTGGGTGAGCGCAGCGTCCCCTCCTCCGCTCGCGACAACTTGGCGTCATGAACAGGATCTTACCACTCTGCGGTCTGGTAGAGGTGCGCCTTGTGACCGCCGGAGGTGTCCGGCCGAAAATTTTGAGAAGCCGCCATTTTGGGCGCGAAAAGTCCCCGCTCAAGCGTCTTCCTGAGTAGTGGAGGCGCGAAAGCTGAAACCCCGCCCCTGTAGAGGAGGAGCCGGAAAAAGACTAAGGGGGATGGATGGCGTCTGGCCGCATGTAGCCTGCGGCTATAAAAGCAGAGACGCCAGGACCCTGCGGCCATCTTGTGGTTCCTGGAAGAGGCCGCCGCAGCGATGTACCAGCCGTCCCGCAGCACCGTAGCCCCCGCGCCTGGAACCGCGGCGTGGGTGGAGGTCCGGACCGCCCAGCTCCAACAGCGGCTGCAGATCAGGATGCAACTCCTCTTGGAGGAGTTTGAGGCCGACATGGCGGAAGTTGTGGCGGCCATACGGAGACACGAGGTGGAGGGAGTTTTGGAAGAGAGGGTAAGTGACCCACGCCCCTGTACCCCTAGTAGGTCGGTCGTTGCGGCCGAGGGGCCCGGTCCATACCCGCTCGCCCTGCTACCTCCCCCGCTACCCGTGTTGGCTGCTGCTGCCCCGCCACTAGGCCCGCTAACACCACCACCGGTAGCGGTACCCTGCCCATCCGCCCAGGTGGACCGACCTGCAGCCGGGGCCCGTGACCGCTCGGAACCGCTCCCGTGGAAGGTGCCGAAGCCCGAACCGGAGGCACCTGTGGATACTTCCCCCAAACCGGTGCCGACAGACCGCTCCGTGCAGGAGGTCCAGCGGGAGACGATCCCTGTGCCCGTCCCCCACGCCTCGGCTGAGGCCGCGCCGGGTTGCCGCTGCAGGGCAGCACCCCAGGCCATGACACCGCGGGACCTTCCCCCCAGAATGCCAGTCCTGGGCAACGTGAAGGAGGTCTCGCGGGGCCCGACCCATGCGCCGGGGCCCGCAGTAGCCCCTTACTGGGACAGAGGACAGACCCCGCTGGGCCAGGAGATTGCAGAGCGGGAGCGAAGGAAGGCGGAGCTGGTGGCCCGCACGATCTGAGAGAAGGAAATCCTCTGCCAAGCCACCTTCCGTGTCCGGGGCCCGCTCTATGAAGGGCACGTGAGGAGGTTTGACGTCCGTCGGGGCTATGGTTTTATATATGAGCCGGGCCTGGAGGCCGAAGTCTTTGTGGCTTGACGGGACGTCAATGCCCATCTGCCGGAAGACCACCCGGGCCGCAACCTGATGCCGGGAGATTTGGTGCAGTACACCAGGCACTGCGGGGAGAGGGGTTGGTTTGCGCTGGATGCGAAGCTGAGGGGCAGTCAAGAGGCCCGAGTATCCGCCCAGCCCCCTCCCCTGGCCGACACCGTGGATCTGGAGTAAGTCAGCGGTCCACCGTTATTGGAAGTTGCCCCCGTTGGGACCACCAGTACAGTTTAAAAGTTTTGCATGATAAGTGAAGAATGAATCAACTGAAGAAGTAACCTGATTCAGGTTTTGATTGAACCGGCCGTTGCCGACAACTGTTGTCCCCGTAGGGACTGTCTGCAATCCTTGCGTAAGGAACTGCTTACGGACAAGCCCGAGAACTTGCAGGGCAACCACAAACTTAGTGGCATGTAAATAAAAATGTTGTTGGCTTGAAACTGTTTCCGTCTCCGGAGAGGCTGATTTGGGAGGATGGGGCTGGAGGAAAGGGATGGCCCAGGCCCGCTGTGACGACATGGACTCTCATGGGTTAAAGTTTCTTAAAATCCAGCCAGACAGCATGATAGATTGTCTATAGATGGGGGAGAAGTCCCTCATTGTTTTTACAAGACTCTTGTTGACTCAATGTAATTGTGTTGGCCACTGAAAGCTAGACGTATTGTTCTCCAGACTTTTCCAGTAACCATTGTATTGTAGTTGTGTATTGCTAATGTGATTACCTTAGTAGCCATTGTTGAGTCTGTGACTTGCCGACTCCATGTAGATATACTGAGTCTTTCTATGCACATCATTTAAATGAACATTATCCATGCAGCTTGAAATTCATCCAATGGGAGAAGCAATCTTGTCCAACCAATCGATGAGGACGCAGTGTATCCTAAGGGAAGGTTATGGCTATAAAAGGGACTTCTTTAAGCCACCAGGATTGATGAAGGTTGATGGATGCTGATGGATCCAGTCTAAGCTCTTTGGAGCTGACTAGAGGATCAGGATATCTTATGGCTTCAATCTAAGGGCTCCGGTTCCGGTTGGAGACCATATCCACAGCCTAGGGATTTCGACCCCGGCTGCCAGGATTGTATCATCATACCAGGACTACCTAAGGAGGACACTCAGGTTGGGACAGTTCAGTCACCTGTTACAGACTTTGCAGACCTCACACAGCTTCCTAAATCTGGCGTTATTCCAGTCACGGTGGGTGCCCGCCGAAAGCGGGGTGCTGCTGTATTGGAGTAAGTAGCCCTGGAACCTGTGAGTCATGGACATTCTAAATCCCTGGTGAGCCAGCGGAAGGGTGAAATACTGTTGCCTGTTACATTTGTGTGTTTTGCTGGTTATGTGTTATGTGCCGTTAATTGTTTGGGGATCCAATAAAGTCTAATTATTGTGGTTCCCTCACCCTGTGTTGTCTGAGTAGTGTTACGCCCACGGTTAAGGAGGCCGGCGTTCAGTTGGGATGAGCCCTGAGCCATGCTGTCTTTCTAAAGGCGGCGGGTTTTAGTGGACGAGAGCACCCACTGAGCCCCGTGTCCCCACAATTGGTGGCAGCAGTGGGATACTACTCAGCCTGGTTTACCCAGGGGAGCTGCAGTGGACTGGTGTTTTCGGACACCGTCCAGGGCTCAACAACCAGGGAGGCACATAAGCATACCCAGCAGGCCATAGGGGAGGCATTCAGGTTTCGGACGCTGCCATGTCCAACCCCACCAGCTCAGCCATGGGACAAGGACAAGAGAGGAGTTACGACTAGTGATGAGCGAGCATGCTTGTTACTACTCGGTACTCGCACGAGTATCACTGTACTCGGTCTACTCGGCGGGGACCGAGTAATCTCGCGATACTCGTGCTGTACTCGTGGTCTTCATCCCTGCATGTTGGCGCTCTTTTGAGAGCCAGCCCTCATGCAGGGATTGGCTGGCAGACCACTGCAATGCCCCAGCCCTGTTAGTTGTGGAATTGCAGTGATTGGCCGGCCTGCACAGCGTGACCGAGCCTTTATACCGGCGGGCGCGCTGTGCTCACAGCTATCCAGACAGTCAGTGCAGGGAGAGGGTCGCTGCTTCAGGGAAAGGTTTGCGGCCCTTTATAGCTATTTCCGTAGCAGGGCTGCAAACAGTGTGACCAAAAGTCCTTCTCAGGACTATTCTAGTTGTATACAGGCAGGCAGGGTATAGCCAGGTCGGAGTACAGTAGCAGAGTCCTTCTCAGGACTATTGTTGCTGTATACAGGCAGGGTATAGCCAGGTTGGAATACAGGCTAGTGACCAAAAGAGTCCTTGTCAGGACTATTGTAGCAGTATACAGGCAGGCAGGCAGGCAGGCAGGGTATATAGCCATTCCTAGTGGTGACCGTATACCAGCCTTCATCATATCTGGGGCTGGTGTACACAGTCTAAAACAGTCCTGATAGTGTCAGACTTCTCAGCAATTGTCGCTCCTAAAAACCTGTTAGGTTCTTAGTGCGTCTGTGCTTGCATTTAAAAACCGCACGTGTGTGCCTGTCGGTGGCAGCGTACAGGTGCACTTGTGTGCGTTTTTACCAAACTATTATATAACGCACAAGTGTAGTGTATAATACACGTCAGTCAGCAGTGGCTGATAGTGTCAGAGTTCTCGTCATTAATTTTTGCTCCTAAAACCTGTGTTAGGTTCTTAGTGCGTCCGTGCTTGCATTTAAAAACCGCACGTGTGTGCCTGTCGGTGGCAGCGTACAGGTGCACTTGTGTGCGTTTTTACCAAACTGTTATATAACGCACAAGTGTAGTGTATAATACACGTCAGTCAGCAGTGGCTGATAGTGTCAGAGTTCTCGTCATTAATTTTTGCTCCTAAAACCTGTGTTAGGTTCTTAGTGCGTCCGTGCTTGCATTTAAAAACCGCACGTGTGTGCCTGTCGGTGGCAGCGTACAGGTGCACTTGTGTGCGTTTTTACCAAACTATTATATAATGCACAAGTGTAGTGTATAATACACGTCAGTCAGCAGTGGCTGATAGTGTCAGAGTTCTCGTCATTAATTTTTGCTCCTAAAACCTGTGTTAGGTTCTTAGTGCGTCCGTGCTTGCATTTAAAAACCGCACGTGTGTGCCTGTCGGTGGCAGCGTACAGGTGCACGATTTGCACAAACTTTGATATAACGCCCAAGTCTAGTGAATACACGTCAGCACAGCATTGCAAAATGCGCAAGGGCGTTGGCAAGGAACAAGGAAGTGGACGTGATGGTGGTGCAGGCAGAGGCCGAGGTCGTGGGCAAGCTCTAATTTTGCCACAACAAAGGACCACATCTAGTCGCTCGCACGTCCTGTCCCAAATTCTTGGGGACCGCAGCAGTACACCGCTCTTGAACCAAGACCAGTGTCAACAGGTTGTTAGTTGGATAGCGGATAATGCTTCCAGTCAGATTGGCACCACCACAAACACTCTGTCTTCCACACGGTCAAGTGTCAGTAGCCGTGATACTGCACCGCACATTTCAGAACCTGATCCTCCTTCCTACCACAAGGCTGAGTACACGTCCTCGGACATTAATGATCCCACACTTGGACACTCGGAAGAGCTGTTCACGTTTCCATTCGCACATTCTGGCCTCTCGCCAGCTCATGTTGAAGTGGGTCATGAGGAGATCGTATGTACAGATGGCCAAATATTTGAGCAGCCACGTTCTCACGAAGTTGGCAACGTGTCTCAACAAGGGGTGGACGATGATGAGACACAATTGTCAGGAAGTCAGGAGGAGGAGCAGGGTGCGGAAGAGGAAGACGACGTGGTGGATGATCCAGTAACTGACCCAACCTGGCAGGAGGATATGCAGAGCGAGGACAGCAGTGCACAGGGGGAGGGAGGCGTAGCATCCCAACAGGCAGTAAGAAGCAGGGAGGTGGCTCCAGGCAGAAGTCAGGCAACCGTTCCCCGGAACAACAACACGACACAAGGTGCCTGTACAAATGTTAGGTCTTCCCGAGTCTGGCAGTTTTTTAAGTTGGATCCAGATGATTCTAAAAAGGCCATTTGCAACACCTGCCGTGCCAGCATCAGCAGGGGTACCAAAACTAGCAGCCTGACCACCACCAGCATGATCAGGCACATGTCAGCCAAGCACCCGACTTTGTGGGAAGTACAACAGAGTCGAGGAGCAGTGCTTGCTAATGTCACTGCTACGTCTTCGCTGGTTGTGCATGCGAGCCAATCCCCTGTCCATGCTGCCTGCGAACAAGCCTCCTCCGGTCCTGCACCTGCAGTTGCCTACGCAGAAATAACACCATCATCAAGCACGTCCTTGTCCCAGCGCAGCGTTCAGTTATCCATTCAGCAAACCTTTGAACGCAGGCGCAAATACACTGCCAACACCCCACATGCCACAGTTCTAAATGCTAACATTTCGCGACTGCTTGCGCTGGAAATGTTGCCTTTTAGGCTGGTGGAGACAGAAGCATTCCGCGACCTGATGGCGGCAGCTGTCCCACGTTACTCGGTCCCCAGCCGCCACTATTTCTCCCAGTGTGCCGTCCCCGCGTTGCATAACCACGTGTCACAAAACATCACACGTGCCCTGAACAACGCTGTTTCACCCAAAGTCCACCTAACCACAGACACGTGGACAAGTGCTTGTGGGCAAGGCCGCTACATCTCGTTGATGGCACACTGGGTTAATATTGTGGAAGCTGGGACCCAGTCTGAGCGAGGGACGGAACACGTCCTTCCCACACCAAGGTTTGCAGGCCCTACCTCAGTCAGTGTTTCACCCACACTCTACAGCTCCGGAATGTCATGCTCTTCAGCTTCCTCCTCCTCCTGCGCATCCTCATCCACTGTACCCTCCACACCAGTCCCAAGCTGGAAGCACTGCAGCACTGCCTCGGCGAAGCGGCAACAGGCTGTGCTGAAGCTAATCTGCATAGGTGACAAACCCCACAATGCAGAAGAGCTGTGGACAGCTCTGAAACAGCAGGCAGATCACTGGCTCACACCTCTGAACCTAAAGCCAGGAAAGGTCGTGTGTGACAATGGCCGGAACCTGGTGGCGGCTTTGAGGCGAGGCCAGCTGACACATGTTCCATGCGTGGCCCATGTGCTCAACCTCGTGGTTCAGCGGTTTCTAAAGTCATACCCAGAGCTGTCTGATCTGCTGGTAAAAGTTCGCCGCCTGTCTGCACATTTTCGAAAGTCACCTACTGCTTCAGCCGGCCTTGCCGGCTTTCAGCGCAGTTTGCATCTTCCGGCTCACACACTGGTGTGTGATGTCCCCACGCGTTGGAATTCAACTCTGCACATGTTGGTCAGGATATGTGAGCAGAAGAGGGCAGTTGTTGAGTACCTGCATCACCTAAGCCGTCGGGAAATGGGTCAAACTCCACACATAACACCTGAGGAGTGGAGATGGATGTCCGACCTATGTACCATCCTCCAAAACTTTAAGGACTCCACCAAGATGGTGAGTGGTGATGACGCCATTATTAGCGTCACCATACCGCTACTCTGCCTTCTAAAACGGTCTCTGCTCAAAACCAAACATGATGCATTGCAGGCGGAGCGCGATGAGTTGCAGCAAGAAACAGTAGTGGGTGTGGGTGATAACACACAGCCCAGCCTCGTCTCATCACAACGTGCAGTGGAGGACTATGACGAGGAGGAGGATGAAGACATGGAGCAAATCTCCGGCCAAATTGAGGATATGACATGCACACCAGTCATATCCTCGGTTCAGCGTGGCTGGCCAGAGGACAGGGTAGATGAGGAGGAGGAGGAGGAGGAGGAGGAGGACAGCATGTTCAGTCAACGTGTTGGTCAGGCTACTGAAGTCCTGGCTGTTAAGAGTCTGGCGCACATGGCTGACTTTATGGTAAGCTGCCTGTCTCGTGACCCTCGCGTTAAGAACATCTTGGCCGACAATCATTACTGGTTGGTAACACTGTTAGACCCACGCTACAAGGAGAACTTTATGTCTCTTATTCCCGAGGCGGAGAGGTCAACCAAAATGCAGCAGTTCCGGAAGGCCATAGTCACGGAAGTAGGCAAAGCATTCCCCTCACAAAACGCTAGCGGCATAGGTCAGGAATCAGTGGACAACCAAGGCGTACAGCCGAGAGAGGCACAAGTCCAATCCGCCAGAGGTAGGGGAACAGTCTTTAAGATGTGGGACAGTTTTCTCAGCCCCTCACGTACCACAGCCCCTGAGGTGCGGGGTAGTGCCACAAGAAATCCTAAGTTTGCCCAGATGCTCAAGGAGTACCTTGCAGATCGAACAACTGTACTCCGACATTCCTCTGTGCCTTACAATTATTGGGTATCCAAGGTGGATACGTGGCATGAATTGGCTCTCTACGCCTTGGAAGTCCTGGCCTGCCCTGCCGCTAGCGTTTTGTCAGAGCGTGTTTTTAGTGCCGCAGGTGGAATCATTACAGATAAATGCACCCGCCTGTCAACTGAAAATGCTGACAGTCTGACTCTGATCAAGATGAACAAGGGTTGGATTGGGCCAGACTTCACCACACCACCAGCAAATGAGAGCGGAATTTAAAGTTTGTAACGGGAATTTGCCATGTACCTCCAGTCACCCATGGGTACACAATTCTGGACTTTGGATAATCGCTGGACTGCTCCTCCTTCTCCTCATGCGCCACCATGATGACCATTACAAGAGTTAGGCCTTTGTTTCAGGTATACCCCCAGTGGTAAATTTTTTCGCCCATTCTTTGCAGAATGGACATTACAACGACAGGAGACCCGCTCCTTTGCAATGGGAACAATGTTTTGAGGCCCTCATGCACGTCTCTATGCAGGGACAACGTGGAGCCTCCCAATTTTTGGCTGCCCTGCCAAAGGGCTATACTATAATACACCCACTTCCTGACAATGGACACTTAATGTTTTGAGGCCCTCATGCACGTCTCTATCCAGGGACAACGTGGAGCCTCCCAATTTTTGGCTGCCCTGCCAAAGGGCTATACTATAATACACCCACTTCCTGACAATGGACACTTAATGTTTTGAGGCCCTCATGCACGTCTCTATCCAGGGACAACGTGGAGCCTCCCAATTTTTGGCTGCCCTGCCTAAGGGCTATACTATAATACACCCACTTCCTGACAATGGACACTTAATGTTTTGAGGCCCTCATGCACGTCTCTATCCAGGGACAACGTGGAGCCTCCCAATTTTTGGCTGCCCTGCCTAAGGGCTATACTATAATACACCCACTTCCTGACAATGGACACTTAATGTTTTGAGGCCCTCATGCACGTCTCTATCCAGGGACAACGTGGAGCCTCCCAATTTTTGGCTGCCCTGCCAAAGGGCTATACTACAAAAGACCCACTTCCTTCCAATGGGCACTTCAGGTTTACAGGCCCTCATGCACGTCTCTATGCAGGGACAATGTGGAGCCTCCCAATTTTTGGCTGCCCTGCCAAAGGGCTATACTACAAAAGACCCACTTCCTTCCAATGGGCACTTCAGGTTTACAGGCCCTCATGCACGTCTCTATCCAGGGACAACGTGGAGCCTCCCAATTTTTGGCTGCCCTGCCAAAGGGCTATACTACAAAAGACCCACTTCCTTCCAATGGGCACTTCAGGTTTACAGGCCCTCATGCACGTCTCTATCCAGGGACAACGTGGAGCCTCCCAATTTTTGGCTGCCCTGCCAAAGGGCTATACTACAAAAGACCCACTTCCTTCCAATGGGCACTTCAGGTTTACAGGCCCTCATGCACGTGTGGCGCCCCTGACTTGGTCAGGCACCACAGAGTATTGCACCCATGCGGGGACAATGCTTCCAGGTAATCTCCAAAGGCCAGGATGAGGTGCACACACAAACACATAGTGACCAGGTCTCCCACACCACTAGAAGGGACCCTTGGGTAACCAGTAGGGGTTAACTTTCAATTCCCAGCAAGGGGTGTGTTCTGAGGCTGGTTGCTAGGAAGCCGGACAGAGAGGAAGTGGAAGGAGTCGGGAGCTGGAGGTTGAAGTGTGTGGAAGGGAGCAGAGGGTCTGTCGTGTCAGCCAGGTCCTGAGGAGTGCAGTAGCTGAAAGCGGGGGAGAAAGGGTACCGTGGGTCGGCCTGAAAGACATCCAGAGAGAGGGGTGGCTGAGTACGGAGATCCTGGTATCCGAGCACGCAAGGGGAAACAGATCCCCAGTACAGGCAGCAAATCATCCAGAGCTGCTTAACCTACAGGTGGGGGGTACTTTATGCCCTCACCACTACTACACAGAGCTCGAGCCAAGCAGCAATCACCAGGCCCATAAGGGGACAGGGCCAGAAGCTATCCCACCAAGGCCACGCTGCCGGCAGACGGGCCAGAGAGAGGGGAGCAGGGTAGTAACAGCTTCCCTGGAGGAGTCCTACCACGCTTCAAGCAAGGGATCCTCCCAAACAAAAAGAGTGCAAGGAGGGCGAGCGGACAGCTACCCTCAGAACGGCCTCCTGGAATTCCTGGTTCCACCTGGTTATCACAGTGTCGCCTGGGCATCTCACCGTGACCTCTAAACAGTGAGTAAACACGTTAAAAGACTTCTTGGACTGTGTTTGAGTCATTCTGCGACCTGTGGTCCCACACACTTACACAGGGGCCTGGGGCTTGCCTCACTCTCAGGAGGCTATTACAACTGACTGCACCCACCATCAGCCCCAGGCATCCCTTAACCTGCAGTGGTGGTCCTCACTGACCGCAATTCTGAGAGTGGCGTCACGACAAATCCCAAAACGAAGGTTCCCTACCTGTGACCAGACCGTCTCATCCCGTGGAGTCCCTAAGGGTAATACACTGCTGCACCGCACCTGTAGGGCTTCACATATCTGGCGTCACGAACAGGATTCAGGACTAGACCTGTTCAGACAGGTGACCGTGCGCCTCAGAGGTCCGACCGCAAAAATTGAACCGCCGCCATATTGCCATCTTTAAAAGCGCGCGCTGCAGCCCGCGCGAGGGAGAAGAGCACCGCCCACGAAGAGGTGTGGCCGCCCCAGAATCCCCACAATTCGGAGAGCGTTCTGACCCAGGAAGTGAAAAGGGAGCGCGCAGATTCTTGAAGAAAAATGGACGCTGCGGGAGGTAATGCCCCTGGTCAGGGCGACGCAGCCCAAGCGATGCCACCCCCCGTCGCGCTGGACGCAGCAGCGCCTGGTGCCGGTGCCGCGGTCGCAGCTGCGCCGGCCGAAATCTCCCCCATAATGCCAGTTTCCTTACTGTATGTCCCAGGAGCGCAATGGCTGTGTTACGGGGGAACCGGCAGATTAGGACCAGGGGGTATATATCCTAATCGCCAGTCGGGGCCCACCGTGCTCCAGATGACAAAGGAGCTGCTGGCACCTGAGGGTTAGGCGAAGACTATAGAGCTGGATGGCTCTGAGATAACCCAGGAACTCTGGGAACCGGTCACGTGTGTTGGGACACGTCAGACCGGACGACAACCCGATTAGCGTTTTGGTGCACCTAGCGCTACACCAACCACGTGTGCAGGAAACACGTCAGGCCGGGTGGTAACCAGGTAGCGTTGACCGGAAGACCGCCACGAAACCGCCCTGTCGGCCACGTGTGTAGGACACGTCAGGCCGAGCGGTCCTCCGATTAGCGTTTCTGGCCACCTCTCGACTGGCCACGTGTGTGTAGGACACGTCAGGCCAGATGGGTACACCAGTAGCGTTGACTGGGAAGCCGAGAAGGATAAGGAACACCCTGTTAACTCCACAGGGGTCCTGGAGTACGCTGTCCGTGCGCGTAGGGGGCACAACCGGACAGGTGGTGCAGCAGGTGCGTTGTCCGTGTGCGTAGGGGGCACAATCGGACAGGTGGCGCAGCAGGTGCGTTGTCCGTGTGCGTCGGGGGCACAATCGGACAGGTGGCACAGCAGGTGCGTTGTCCGTGTGCGTAGGGGGCACAATCAGACAGGTGGCGCAGCAGGTGCGTTGTCCGTGTGCGTAGGGGGCACAATCGGACAGGAAGCACAGCAGCCGCAGCCCAGTTAACGCCACTGGGCTGCTATAGCAAGACTGGAATGGCAGGAGGGAAGCACGGCGCCTGACCCTGATGTGCCGAGCCACGAATCTTGGCGTGACAGGCACCGTTCGCCTAACCCTACCTACCGCTTCCCAACATAGGCTTATGCCGCAATGAGGCTCTAACATGGAGGTGTGCTCTGACTGAGCAAAAGTGAAGACTGCGCACCTCCATGTTGTCTCCAGCCCCTTTTATAACCTGGGTCCGCCCCAAACCCAGGGTGGAATCACCAAGGTCCAATAGCAGAGTGCCATGTCATCAGTGACGTCACATGCGACCTATCCGGAACCGCCACGTCATTGATGACCTCATGGCAGCCACGCCCCAAACACTTCACCAGTCATCGTCTGACGACCAATACTGAGGTGCCAGATCATAGGGGCGGGCCTCTGCGAGCCAGTCCGGAGTTGCCACGTCATCAGGACACCTGACACCCTCTGTCCTATCAGGGCCTGCCACCTCACGGACATGCTCAGTGAGGTCCTTACCGGACCTAGCCTCTGGTGCACTAAGTGCCTGAGCAACAGGCTCAGAAAGCAGACTATCAGTTTGAGCATGCTCAGTAGGCACATCCCAGAACTTAGACACAGCACGAAGTCCAAATACCTGTGCAAAGAGGCTGTTAGGGTTAATTGTGGGAGCATGCTCAGTAGCCTGAACTGAGGACTTAGTATCAGACATAACACAATCAGGCTGAGCATGCTCACTAGGCAAAACACCGGGCTTAAACTCTGGCTGGGGTAAATCAGCGCACGCATGTGCACTAGCCGCCTCTCCACACTTAGACGTGGTGGAAGGAACAGCCAACTGGACGACCCGAGGCACGGCCAAGAACGGCAGCCGGCGCCTGGGCGCAACAGGAACCGCAGCAGGCTGCTTGCGGCTATGGCGGCGCCGGTTCGTAACAGGCTGCCCCAATACGCCGGTAAAATAGACACGCTGACCGGGTTTAAGAAGAAGATCAACACCCTGCTAGACATGCACGCGATGACTGGTAAGCAGAGGGCCGCTGTGGTGCTGGGACAATTGACTGAAGCAGCAGAATTGGAGGCTGAGTCCTGGACCAATGATGACCGGGGCTCTGTTGAGACCATCTTTGTCAAACTAGCAGCTGCTTTTGAACACCGCACAGAGGGAGAGCTGAGGACGGACTTCTATAACTGCCGTCAGAAGCCTCAAGATAGCATAAGAGACTATGCCCTCAGGCTGCAGGCTGCACTACGGGCTCTCAAGCTGGTGGACCCTGTCAGTGATCAGGAAGGAAACCGGATGATGAAGGAACAATTCTTGCGGGGCCTGCGCTCTCCTGAGGATGGGAAGCAGATGAAGCTGTGGTCCCTGGAACACCCTGACGTGGACTTTGCCATTCTGAAAGATAGGGCAGTAAAAGCACTCCAACCTCCTGTGGACACAGACCCCGTCGCACCAGCATGGCCTGCCAGTTCCACGGCTGCAGGAGCGGAATCCTCCTCGCAGGCCCTGATAACTGCCAAAGGACTCAACGCGCCAGCAGAGACCATAAATACACTATCCTCCCAGGTGCAACAGCTCACTAAGGACGTCGCGCAAATCCTGAAAGCAATGCAGTTGCCCTCAGAAACCAAAGTCCCTCATCGGATCCTGCTAGCTGACAGCCCAGAGGACGTCCCTTGGATGCGGAGGAGAAGAGGTCCTACAACCCGAGGCAGGAGCAGTGATCGCTATGACTCATCTGGACAACCCATCTGTCGTCGTTGCCAGGAGGCAGGTCACTATGCAAGGGCTTGCCCTTTAAACGAGCCAAACCTGGGGCCGAGGGCCAGTCCTCAGGATTAAGAAGATCAGGCCCAGGTCGCTGCCGTGATCAGTACGTGGGTGGACGTCCTGTCCTGTCCATCGTCCTGGATGGGATCCCTACCCCGGCATTATTGGACACCGGCTCTCAGGTAACCACGATCCCGTATGTCCTTTATCGTAGGTTTTGGTCGGACGACGATCTCCGACCACCGGACCCCTCCCTCACCATCTATGCTGCCAACGGACAACCTATAGACCAGATTGGGGTCAAAGAGGTAACCATAAAGGTGGGAAGGCAGGAAATGAAGGGACAAGGACTGATTGTTGTGGACACTGATATTAGAGAAAGGAACCCGCAAATGATTTTAGGCACTAATGTCATAGAAAATTGCCTAGGGGAAGTGTTGTTGTTGCTTCACCAGATTGTTGAAGGTGCTGAGGGCGGGTCGCAAAGAGCCTTGCAAAAGGAGATCCGAATCATTCTGAGGAAGCAACAGGTAAAACAGACTGGCGGTGAGATTGGTAGTGTACGGGTGATGGATGCTAACCCCATTGTGATACCCCCACGGAGTGAAATGATGATGTGGTGTAGAGCAGCGGTAGGTCTCAGAGGACAGGACTACCAGGCTGTACTAGAGCCCACTCATTCAGACCACTGGCCCACGATTCTGACAGCCAGGGGGGTAGTTGATGTACACAAGGGACGAGTGCCTGTACGAGTGTTGAACTGTGGGGAGGAGGAAGCCAGACTACCAAGGTACGCTACCATAGCCAAACTGTTTACATGCTCAAATGACGCTATAACACCTGTAGGTCCCCTGACCCAAGCTGACTCAAAAGAGGACGAGACCTCCCAAAAGCAGTTAGAGGACTGGTGCCAGAAACTCCACGTGGGGACTGACTCTACACCCGCCTACCAGAAACATGGGGTTTACAGGGTCGTGCAGGAATACGAGCAGGTCTTTAGTAAGAACCCACTAGACTTTGGTAGGATCAAAGGGGTGCAACATCACATACCCACAGGCAGTCATCCTCCCATTAAGGAAAGACATAGGCCTATTCCACCAGCCCACTACCAGCGCACGAAGGACATGCTGAAGGACATGAAGGAGGCAGGAGTCATAAGGGACAGTTGCAGCCCCTGGGCAGCCCCCCTGGTCCTGGTGAGGAAGAAGGATGGCACGATGAGGATGTGTGTGGATTACAGACGGATAAATCAGATAACACACAAGGATGCCTACCCTTTGCCAAGGATAGAGGAATCCCTCGCTGCCTTGAAGACCTCTAACTACTTTTCTACCCTAGATCTTACTAGTGGCTACTGGCAAGTATCTGTAGCAGAGGAAGATCGGGAGAAGACGGCCTTCACCACCCCAATGGGCCTCTGTGAGTTCAACAGCATGCCATTTGGACTCTGCAATGCCCCCGGGACCTTCCAGAGGCTTATGGAATGCTGCCTAGGGCACCTCAACTTTGAAACCGTCCTGCTATACCTGGATGATGTCATCGTGTACTCCAAGACCTACGAGGACCACCTGAAACACCTGGCTGAAGTCTTTGAAGCGCTATCCCGATATGGAATGAAGCTGAAACCATCCAAATGCCATTTACTGAAGCCAAAGGTCCAGTACCTAGGTCACGTGGTCAGTGCAGAAGGAGTAGCACCGGACCCGGAAAAGGTCACAGTCATCCAGGAATGGCCCACACCTACTACCGTCCGGGAGGTACGTCAGTTCCTTGGCTTGGTAGGCTACTACAGAAGGTTCATCAAGGGCTACACGAAAATGGCAGCGCCTTTGCAAGAGCTCCTGGTAGGCCACCCAAAGAAGAAAGGAAAGATCTCCGGCCCGCCATTTCACTGGGGAGAAGCAGAAGAACACTCCTTCAGACAAATGAAAGGGGCCTTGACGGGTGAAGAGATCCTAGCCTACCCTGACTACAGTCTACCATTCGTACTGTATACAGATGCCAGTAATGTGGGACTGGGAGCAGTGCTTTCACAGGTGCAGGAAGGCAAAGAGCGTGTGATTGCATACGCCAGCAGGAAGCTCAGGCCTACTGAAAGAAACCCAGAAAATTATAGCTCATTTAAGCTAGAGTTCCTGGCCATGGTATGGGCTATCACAGAGCGGTTCAAGCACTACCTGGCAGCCACCAAATTCACTGTCTTCACGGACAACAACCCCCTGACCCACTTGGATACTGCTAAATTGGGTGCCATGGAGCAGCGTTGGGTAGCCCGACTGGCGAATTATGACTTTACTGTCAAGTATCGAGCTGGCCGCAAGAACGGCAACGCAGATGCTCTGTCCAGGATGCCTCACCTAGCAGACGAGGGTGAAGATGTAGATGATCTTGAAGAGATTGAGCTGCCAGCGTTCCATCGCCATGGAGCAAGACAGTGTCGGCAGTTGCGTGCCAACCGCCAAGAGGTGACCCTGAACCCACTACCTCACTACAACTGGAAGGAGACCCAGGAAAATGATCCAGCGGTCGGCTTAGTAAAGAAACTGATCAACCAGCCTGGCGCCAGCCTTGACAAAGGAGCCCCACCTGAGGCACAGTACCTATGGAAGGAGAAGGGTCGATTATTCATCTATCAAGACAAACTTTACAGGAGCATCATTGACCCGAGGACGCATGAGAAGGTGTGGCAAGTGATTGTACCACAGAAGGATACGAGGATGGTGCTAGAAGCCTATCACAATGGTGCAGGCCACTTTGGTTGGAAGAAACTGGAGGCCCTACTTAAAGTAAGATTCTACTGGGTGGGCATGAGATCTGCCCTAGAGAAGTGGTGTCGAAACTGCGGGCCCTGCAATCTTAGAAGAAAAGACCAACACAGCCAGAGAGCACCACTCCAGCCAATCCAAACTAAACGCCCCCTGGAGATCGTGGCCCTGGACCATGTAAAGTTGGCACCCAGCAGACAAGGCTACAACTACGCTCTCACTATGGTTGACCACTACTCCAGATTCCTGGTGGTAGTACCAGTCAAGGACTTGACCGGCCAGACTGCAGCCAAAGCTTTCCAGACACATTTCTGTCGACCACATGGCTATCCAGATCAAGTGCTCACTGACCAAGGACCAGCCTTTGAAGCTGAAGTGTTTAAGGAGTTTTGTAACCTTTACGGCTGCAAGAAGATCCGTACCACGCCTTACCATCCTCAGACCAATGGCATGTGTGAGAAGATGAACCACATCATTCTCGACCTTCTGAAGACTCTCCCACTAGAAGAACGAAGTCGGTGGCCGGAAACACTGCCCGATCTAGTGGACATGTATAACAACATCCCTGTGAGTTCCACGAACTGCACACCGGCATACCTGATGAGGGCCAGACCAGGGAGATTGCCAGTAGATCTGGAAATGGGAGTTGAGACCCCTGAAGACCATCTACAAGGTGCTGATTGGGATTCCAACCGCCAAGCCCAATACAAGAAAGTACAAGAGTGTGTGGAGCGAAGCCTGACTCAGCAGCGTGAGAAACAAGAAAAGGCCTACAATCGAAAAGCACCTGCTGTTACGTTAATGCCAGGAGATATAGTTCTCAAGAGAAAGAGAAGACATCATAAACTTGACAATCACTGGGAAGAAGAACCCTATACTGTGTTACCATCGACGCTTAGCAGTGAAAAGACATGCCTTATCAGCAAAGATGGAGGAAAAACAACAGCTGTCGTTTCTAGAGATCGTCTAAAGAAATGTCCTGAACAACTAAGAATCCCTGAAGAAATTCCCAACCCTTTGCCAGTTCAAGAACCAAAAGAAAAGATGATCCATACTGTACTTGGAGATTTTCCAGTGAGTTGGCCTCAATACAATGGAGCAGTAGTTATTCCAGTTATTACATTCCCTCAATCTAGAGAAGTAAGAGACCCAGAAGAACCTGTTCAGAGCCTGGAAGAGCCAAATGTAGCTGAAGTAGAAGACCATGCACTGGTATCAATACCTAGTACACCCATTATTCACATTGAGACACATACATCGGGTGGGAGGATACAACCTCAGACAGATGACAGCATAGTACTGCGTAGATCAACCCGCAGCAACTTTGGTCAGCTCCCATTACGCTATAGAGAAAGTACAGTTTAGTTCAAAGTGACGGTATGAAATGTAATGTTTAACCTGTTTACAGTTAAGTAACGTTTAAGTGAAATGTGCCCACAAGGACTATTGTGAGACCTCTTTAAAATGTTTTCTTTGCACTAGTTCATGTGCATTTTAAAAAAAAAAAAAAAAAAATGGACCACCGGTTATGAACTGGCTTTAACCACAAACTCTTGCATTGTAAAAAAGTTACCTCCTTGGTACCAACCACAGAGTCTGCCTGTTGAGGGGCATGGCTCTGCACCAACAAGGGGGCACGCCTGTTTATGGGGCCTGCCCTCCAACACTCGGAAGTGGGTACGCCTGTTTATGGGGCCTACCTTACACCACTCTCCTCAGGAGAGGAAGATTGGAGGAAAGGTCTGGGGAATGTGATGGCCCAGCCCTGGTCACCAAAAGGACCGGCGACCTACCTCCTGGAGGTTTTTGGGGTGGGGTTCGGACATGTGGGTGGTTGGTGGTGGAATGGTACCTGGTATGTTTAAAAGTAAATAATTGCCCCTGTGTGGGAAAAGTTTGTATTTACCTTTTTTTCTCTTGTCTTTGCAGCCCGAGGACGTGCTGATGATAACTAAGGGGGAATGTGGCGCCCCTGACTTGGTCAGGCACCACAGAGTATTGCACCCATGCGGGGACAATGCTTCCAGGTAATCTCCAAAGGCCAGGATGAGGTGCACACACAAACACATAGTGACCAGGTCTCCCACACCACTAGAAGGGACCCTTGGGTAACCAGTAGGGGTTAACTTTCAATTCCCAGCAAGGGGTGTGTTCTGAGGCTGGTTGCTAGGAAGCCGGACAGAGAGGAAGTGGAAGGAGTCGGGAGCTGGAGGTTGAAGTGTGTGGAAGGGAGCAGAGGGTCTCTCGTGTCAGCCAGGTCCTGAGGAGTGCAGTAGCTGAAAGCGGGGGAGAAAGGGTACCGTGGGTCGGCCTGAAAGACATCCAGAGAGAGGGGTGGCTGAGTACGGAGATCCTGGTATCCGAGCACGCAAGGGGAAACAGATCCCCAGTACAGGCAGCAAATCATCCAGAGCTGCTTAACCTACAGGTGGGGGGTACTTTATGCCCTCACCACTACTACACAGAGCTCGAGCCAAGCAGCAATCACCAGGCCCATAAGGGGACAGGGCCAGAAGCTATCCCACCAAGGCCACGCTGCCGGCAGACGGGCCAGAGAGAGGGGAGCAGGGTAGTAACAGCTTCCCTGGAGGAGTCCTACCACGCTTCAAGCAAGGGATCCTCCCAAACAAAAAGAGTGCAAGGAGGGCGAGCAGACAGCTACCCTCAGAACGGCCTCCTGGAATTCCTGGTTCCACCTGGTTATCACAGTGTCGCCTGGGCATCTCACCGTGACCTCTAAACAGTGAGTAAACACGTTAAAAGACTTCTTGGACTGTGTTTGAGTCATTCTGCGACCTGTGGTCCCACACACTTACACAGGGGCCTGGGGCTTGCCTCACTCTCAGGAGGCTATTACAACTGACTGCACCCACCATCAGCCCCAGGCATCCCTTAACCTGCAGTGGTGGTCCTCACTGACCGCAATTCTGAGAGTGGCGTCACGACAAATCCCAAAACGAAGGTTCCCTACCTGTGACCAGACCGTCTCATCCCGTGGAGTCCCTAAGGGTAATACACTGCTGCACCGCACCTGTAGGGCTTCACACACGTCTCTATCCAGGGACAACGTGGAGCCTCCCAATTTTTGGCTGCCCTGCCTAAGGGCTATACTATAATACACCCACTTCCTGACACTGGACACTTAATGTTTTGAGGCCCTCATGCACGTCTCTATCCAGGGACAACGTGGAGCCTCCCAATTTTTGGCTGCCCTGCCAAAGGGCTATACTACAAAAGACCCACTTCCTTCCAATGGGCACTTCATGTTTACAGGCCCTCATGCACGTCTCTATCCAGGGACAACGTGGAGCCTCCCAATTTTTGGCTGCCCTGCCAAAGGGCTATACTACAAAAGACCCACTTCCTTCCAATGGGCACTTCAGGTTTACAGGCCCTCATGCACGTCTCTATCCAGGGACAACGTGGAGCCTCCCAATTTTTGGCTGCCCTGCCAAAGGGCTATACTACAAAAGACCCACTTCCTTCCAATGGGCACTTCAGGTTTACAGGCCCTCATGCACGTCTCTATCCAGGGACAACGTGGAGCCTCCCAATTTTTGGCTGCCCTGCCAAAGGGCTATACTACAAAAGACCCACTTCCTTCCAATGGGCACTTCAGGTTTACAGGCCCTCATGCACGTCTCTATCCAGGGACAACGTGGAGCCTCCCAATTTTTGGCTGCCCTGCCTAAGGGCTATACTATAATACACCCACTTCCTGACAATGGACACTTAATGTTTTGAGGCCCTCATGCACGTCTCTATCCAGGGACAACATGGAGCCTCCCAATTTTTGGCTGCCCTGCCTAAGGGCTATACTACAATAGACCCACTTCCTTACAATGGGCACTTCAGGTTTACAGGCCATCATGCACGTCTGTATGCAGGGGCATTGGTGAACCTCACAATTTTGGACTGCCCTGGCAAAGGAAAATACTACAAAGACTCAGTTCCTCAAAATGGGCACATTAGACTCAGAGGCCTTTATGTACGTCTCTTCTCAGGGACATCGGAGTGCCACACAATGTTTTACGTAAAATCTTTCATGTATTGATCTCAAAAAGTAACATACATTAGCTCTATCTCACTATTGGGTATGTGCCCTTAACATTTCCGCCATGAAAAATCATTTTGGTGTCATTTTGGAAGGTTTTCTGGTGAGTCCGTAAAAATGGCGTAAAACGCGGACAAAATTGTTCACAGCTGTGACTTTTGAGTGATAAATGCTTCAAGGGGTCTTCCCCATGCTGTTGCCATGTCATTTGAGCACTCTTCGGAGACTTTTGTGCCATTTTTAGGGTTTCTACATGCTGCCGGTGGTCATTTCACAAAAATACTCGGGTCTCCCATAGGATAACATTGGGCTCGGTGCTCAGGCCGAGTACACGAGTATCTTGGGAGGCTCGGCCCGAGCTTCGAGCACCCGAGCTTTTTAGTACTCGCTCATCACTAGTTACGACCGCTGCAGTAAATGGATGCTACAGGATCTGTGCCAGAGGCGAAAGATTATCTACTGGAACGCTGAGACTTGGTCAGACTTGATCTGGAAATTAGTACGTTGGGATGCCCAGAATGATGCAGAGGATGATGAGGATCCCGCCGATATTGACCCAGAGGATTTAAACTATGTGCCACATCATGGATCTAGTGACAATCGGGAATCAACTTTGTCCAAAATGGCCCAAGCCACAGCGTTGTTGGATGCATTGGGGCCTAGATCCTCAAGAGAAGAGAGGGCTTATGTTCTGGAATATGTTTATGGGATTCCAGCTGCAGTACAGGCTAACACCAGCCGGTCGACAAGGATGGTCCCGCTACCCAGCAGAAGCTGCGCCAAAACAAAGGACTACAAACAGGGCCTGTGACTCGCCCAATCTATGGCGCTGTTATACATGTGGGCACCATGGACATATAGATAGAGATTGTCTCCAAAACCGAGACCGCATGCTTGGAGCCCATCTACCAGCTCAGCCGGTCAAGAGCCAGGGACTATGAGACACTGTTTCCTCCATTACCCTGGTAAGTCCAGTTATTGTTTCCCCAGAAGACCCTGTACCAGATTCCCAATTATCCATCTCCCTGGCTGAGGGCCAGTGCTCAGACATTCCTCTGGCATGTGTGCAGTTGGACCTAAGGACCGACCAGGGAGAGGTCGAGGTGGAGCTTGTGGACAGCCTCCCCACACCTGGTATTTTGGGGACCAACCAGGAAGTGATCGATGTGGGGATTGCGAACAGCCTCCCCATACCTGACATTGTGGAGACTGACCAGAGCAAGGCTGATGTGGAGCTTATGGACACCGTCCCCACACCAGTTATTTCGGGAAAGGACCAGGGAGAGGTCCATATGGAGTTTATGGACAGCCTCCCCACACCTGTTGTTTCGGGGACGAGCCAGGAGGAAGTTGAAGTGGGGTTCATAGATGGCCCCACCAAGCCTGTTGTTTCGGATACCACTCAAAGGGAAGTGAAAGTGGGGCTTGTGAATTACCTGCTCACACCAGTCATTTTGGAGAATGACCTAGGACAAGGACTATCCAGTCAGTTTGAAGCAGCCATCACCCACCTCCAAGCCAAGCAGGACCCTGATGTGGATCTTTCTAACATTTTTTCCAGGGATGGTTTGCATTCCCGGTCTCCATCATCCACTTCTGAGCCAAGAACCGTGAGTAAGCCTAATCACACTGTGGCTATTGACTGGGGGAGGATTGATAGTGGGAGATTTGTGCAGGCCCAACTCATGGACCCCACCTTAGTGCTTGTCCACAATATGGCTGCTCAACTTGGGGGAGGTAATCAGGGGGAGGTGTATAGATGCAAGCCTCTGTTGCTGACCTCACCATTAAAAAGGACAATGCCGTCAAGAGGAGAAGGATGATCGGAAGCCTATCATGTCTGGCTAATATTAAGAAGGGGGAGGAATGTGACGACATGGACTCTCATGGGTTAAAGTTTCTTAAAATCCAGCCAGACAGCATGATAGATTGTCTATAGATGGGGGAGAAGTCCCTCATTGTTTTTACAAGACTCTTGTTGACTCAATGTAATTGTGTTGGCCACTGAAAACTAGACGTATTGTTCTCCAGACTTTTCCAGTAACCATTGTATTGTACTTGTCTATTGCTAATGTGATTACCTTAGTAGCCATTGTTGAGTCTGTGACTTGCCGACTCCATGTAGATATACTGAGTCTTTCTATGCACATCATTTAAATGAACATTATCCATGCAGCTTGAAATTCATCCAATGGGAGAAGCAATCTTGTCCAACCAATCGATGAGGACGCAGTGTATCCTAAGGGAAGGTTATGGCTATAAAAGGGACTTCTTTAAGCCACCAGGATTGATGAAGGTTGATGGATGCTGATGGATCCAGTCTAAGCTCTTTGGAGCTGACTAGAGGATCAGGATATCTTATGGCTTCAACCTAGTGGCTCCGGTTCCGGTTGGAGACCATATCCACAGCCTAGGGATTTCGACCCCGGCTGCCAGGATTGTATCATCATACCAGGACTACCTAAGGAGGACACTCAGGTTGGGACAGTTCAGTCACCTGTTCAGGGCCGGATTATAGGCGGGGCAGGCGGGGCTTCAGCCCAGGGGCCCCCACCACAAGAGCTTCTGAGGGGGCCCCCACCACCATCAGTGTGAGCGCCATTTTATTAAGGTTCAGGACCACACTGTACCTTTAAGAGAATTTCAATCCGGCCATCACTATGCTGCAGACACGCCCACTGCATGCTGTGTGGGCTGAGTCTGCAAGGATGACGTCACCGCACTGCTGCTTCTTCGTGCCGTACAGGAGCTTGTGGGAGGACCGGAGCAGACTCAGAGGCCTCGGTGGATGATGGTGAGTGACGTCATCCATCATGGTGCCGGGCAGGAGGCTGCAGTGAGGAGGGAGCAGGACGGGATTTCATAGTGTCAGCGGCAGCTCTGCCGGCAGGACCAGTGTGAGTTATTGCAGGAGTGTGACCTGCTGCAGATCAGGTCGGGCTGTCAGTGCCGGGTCATCGGCCTCATCCCTCCCCTGCAATAACTCACACTGATCTTCAGCAGAGACATCACTACACAGAATCCTGCACTGATCACATCTGAGCCTGCAGCACACATTACACTATGTGGCCCATATTACATATAGAATATGTGAGGTCCTGTAGGCCCAGGTGTGATCAGTGCAGGGCATTGTATATCTGTGTATATACCACATCCAGTGTACAGAGCAGTGTGATATACTGTGTACATTATATATCACATCCAGTGTACAGAGCAGTGTGATATACTGTGTACATGGTATATCACATCCAGTGTACGGAGTAGTGTGATATACTGTGCACATTATATACCACATCCAGTGTACAGAGCAGTGTGATATACTGTGTACATTATATATCACATCCAGTGTACAGAGCAGTGTGATATACTGTGTACATTATATATCACATCCAGTGTACAGAGCAGTGTGATATACTGTGTACATTATATATCACATCCAGTGTACAGAGCAGTGTGATATACTGTGTACATTATATATCACATCCAGTGTACAGAGTAGTGTGATATACTGTGTACATTATATATCACATCCAGTGTACAGAGTAGTGTGATATACTGTGTACATTATATATCACATCCAGTGTACAGAGCAGTGTGATATACTGTGTACATGGTATATCACATCCAGTGTACGGAGTAGTGTGATATACTGTGTACATGGGATACCACATCCAGTGTACAGAGCAGTGTGATATACTGTGTACATGGTATACCACATCCAGTGTACAGAGTAGTGTGATATACTGTGTACATGGTATATCACATCCAGTGTACAGAGCAGTGTGATATACTGTGTACATGGTATACCACATCCAGTGTACAGAGCAGTGTGATATACTGTGTACACACATCAGATGACATATAATGTGTATATTGTATAACATCTGGTGTCTGTATCACAGTAAACCCGGTCAAATGCCGGGGCCCTGAGCTGCCGGGGGGCCCAATCGTGGTGGCAGGAGTGGCGTACCGCTAGTCAGGGGGCCCAGTGCTAGCGCTGTCACCAGCCTCCCCCCCGCCGAGGATCGCACTTTCAATTGTATCGGCATCGCAGTTGCCGATACAATTGAGAGCAATGATGAGATTGGGCGGCTCTCTCTCATGATTCTCCTCACTGTCTCTGTTGGCGCTCTGACAGCTCTGCAGCGGAGCTCGGTGACGTCATCACTGCGCGCCTGCTGATAGGTCGAACGACAGCAATGGACGCGCCGAGGAGACCGGAGCAGCGGGGGAACGAGGAGAAATGAGTATGTACAATCACTGTGGCCAGACGACCATGGGGGTACATTAAATGATATGGCGGCTGTACACTACATGAGGATGCCTATTGCTATCTGGTTCTCTGCACTGTGCTATATACTGGCTGTATACTACATGAGGGTGCCTAATGCTAACTGGCTCTGCACTGTGCTATATAGGGGCTGTATACTACATGAGGATGCCTAATGCTATCAGGGTCTGCACTGTGCTATATAGGGGCTGTGTACTATGTGAAGGTGCTTAATATTATCTGGTCTGCTCTGTGCTATATAGGGGCTGTGTACTATGTGAGGATGCCTAATGCTATTGGCTCTGCACTGTGCTATATAGGTGCTGTGTACTACGTGAGGATGCCTAATGCTATCTGGGTCTGCACTGTGCTATATAGGGGCTGTGTACTACATGAGGATGCCTAATGCTATATGGGTCTGCATTGTACTATATGAGGACTGCTTATTGTAATATGGGGGCTGCATAGTGCCATATGGGGGCTGCATAGTGCCATATGGGGGCTGTATACTACATGAGGGTGCCTACTGCTATATGGGTCTGCATTGTACTATATGAGGACTGCTTATTGTAATATGGGGGCTGCATAGTGCCATATGGGGGCTGCATAGTGCCATATGGGGGCTGCATAGTGCCATATGGGGGCTGCATAATGCCATATGGGGGCTGCATAATGCCATATCGGGGCTGCATAATGCCATATCGGGGCTGCATAATGCCATATCGGGGCTGCATAATGCCATATCGGGGCTGCATAATACTATATGGAGGAATATTGAGGCTGCATAATACTATACCCCCAGAGTTGTATGTCCCTTCCACCCCAGAGCTGTATACCCTAAGAGCTGCATGTCACCCCCCCACCTCAGAGCTGTTTGTCCCCCCACCTCAGAGCCACTGCCCCCCTCTAGAGCTGTATGCCCCCCATTGCTCCATACCCCTTTCCTTAGTAATATTTATGCCCCCCCAGTAATGTGTATGTCCCCAGCCTCTCATGTGATGTGTATATACATCGGTGTTAGTGTGCTCTATGTGCGGCCATGTCTGTTAGTGACTGCCACCAATCAGCGTGGCACAGACACATGCCCAGGAAGAGTTGGATGGAGACAAGCGGGGAGGTGAATGAGACTGTTGCCGGCTTCCCAATATTAAAAATATATATAAAAATATAAAAATGTGTCTGTGTGTGCATGTATGATGTGTATCTGTGTGTGATCTGTGTATGTCATCTATGTATGTCAGTGTATATGACTGTGTCTAGATTTATGTCTATTTATGTGTTTTTGTGAATTTCTCTTTAAATATATATGTGTATGTATGCCTGTATGTGTATGTATCTGTGCATGTCTATGTGTGGATGGGGCCCACTGAGACTCTTTCGCCCAGGGCCCACAAAAACCTGGAGCCGGCCCTGCGTGTACCAGTCATGTATTCTCCTGTACACTGTGCAGGGGCGTACCTTTGGGGGGCATGCGGCATATTTGCATATTTATCAAAGGGGCACCATTGGAAAGTGTGAGGCAGCAGTATGGTGGGAGAAAATTGTAAGTAGACAGTATTGGGAAAGAAAAGTGTGAGGGGCATAGAATAGAGACTGGGTAGTGGTGGGGGATAAGCAGTATAGAGAAGGGGCGGCATGGTGGCCAGTGTGAGGGCACAGTATGGAGGGCACAGTATGCTGAGGAGGGGGAATGTGAGACTGAGGTGCAGTATTTATATCTAAATGCTACAGTGCGTGCTCTACTGTTACGGCTAAAATTGTTAACGTTATTGGGCCCCCACCAGATTTTCTGCCCAGGGGCCCCCACCAACCTTAATCTGGCCCTGCACCTGTTACAGACTTTGCAGACCTCACACAGCTTCCTAAATCTGGCGTTATTCCAGTCACGGTGGGTGCCCGCCGAAAGCGGGGTGCTGCTGTATTCGAGTAAGTAGCCCTGGAACCTGTGAGTCATGGACATTCTAAATCCCTGGTGAGCCAGCGGAAGGGTGAGACACTGTTGCCTGTTACATTTGTGTGTTTTGCTGGTTATGTGCCGTTAATTGTTTGGGGATCCAATAAAGTCTAATTATTGTGGTTCCCTCACCCTGTGTTGTCTGAGTAGTGTTACGCCCATGGTTAAGGAGGCCGGCATTCAGTTGGGATGAGCCCTGAGCCACACTGTCTTTCTAAAGGCGGCGGGTTTTAGTGGACGAGAGCACCCACTGAGCCCCGTGTCCCCACACCCGCCACTACCGTAACCGGTGGCGATCCTCCGGGGGTTCAGGGATTCCCCATGGACGTGGGTCCCCTGAAAGAGACAGAACCCGCTCGGGCAGCCTGGTGATGGACTGGGGCAAGGGGTGCTGCCCGCTTCTTAGGGGCAGCATCAGGGCCAGGTTGTTTGGGTGGGAGAAGAGCGGAAGCCGTTACCGTTTGCAACGTTTAAGTACCATACCTCCCGTTATGGGAAGATTCATGAAAATACTTATGTTCCAATGTTTTACATGTTTTTACCGTTTTTACTCTTTCTACAGAAAAAAAAATAAAACTGGTGATGGATGGGCAGCCCGCGGACGGTCTGCATTTTACTAAGGGGGAATGTGGCGCCCTGGACAAGCCAGGTCGTCACAGAACTACACCAACACACCCCTACACCCCGGCTAGGCACACCTAAGTCAAACAGAAAAATCCTTGTTGCCTTCCTCCAGGGGCTGATGTCCACACCAGGGGGTGGGCCAGGCGGTTGGTCCCACACACCGAGGAGTTCACAGTCCTGGAGGCGGGAAAAGCAGTGCAGATTAGTTGTGAGAGGAGTTGAAGTGAGAAGGGAAGTGGTAGAGGAGCAGACAGAAGGCGTCAGGGTGTGTGGCCCGGACGGAACAGCAAGGTTGGCAGACGGTGGTGACCGTCTGCAGGAGAGGCTGATTGAAGCGAACCATAAGGATCGTGGACAGGTGATGGCCCGACGGTACCGGATCGGAGAGCAAAGAGAAGCCAGCACCATCCGGCAGGGCTTACGGACCCCGACCAGGCTAGGAGTCGCCGTAAAACTGGTCAAATCCGTTAGCGAAAGGAACCTCCGGGGTTTTCCAGCAGTCAAAACCCGATTGAAGGCAACAGCTCACACCGTAAAGGGAAACACAGTCACCGCCAAGGCTACAGTTCCCAGGGCCAGAGCCTGCGGGCAAAAGGGGCTCCTTCAGCACCCATCCAAGCTGGGGAGCGGGTTACCGGTGGGAACCCATTGGAACTGTAAACACAACACAGGTGGAGGGAAAGGCAGTCACCATCAACCTACCGAGAGAACAACCGCAGCCGTCTGTGGGACCCGTCCATCCAGCCGTTTGTTTGACCAGAGACTCCGTGTGAATTACTGGCTGAGTGAGTACCACCGTGCCGTGCGGCACCGCGCTGCCCCCGCGACCCTGCACCTCACCAGGCCCCGTAACCCACCTGTCATCCCTACCCCTCACCGGGCCCCGGGACAACCAACCCCCCTACCCACAGAGGGGAGAACCAACATCCAAGCTGCTCCCTGTCATCACTCCCAGGATCCCCGTCCAGAGCAGCGGTGGTGTCACCAATCTCAACACAACTGTGGGTGGCGTCACGAACAATATCCCTAAACCACACCACCCCCCCCTTTCACTCACGGGTGAGGAACGCCGCTCGAGCCACCACCGAGCAGCAGCAGCAGCAGTAGTCGGACCTGAGTAGTGGGTGAGCGCAGCGTCCCCTCCTCCTCCCACGACATAATAACATCAGACCAACCCGGAGACGAAAATGGAACACCAAACCTGAAAGGCAACGCTGCGCAACTGCCCCTGACACACAAGCATTTAACAAATGAAGCAAATAAGTCAGAGAGATGTAAAGCTGGCAGGCATCAAAAGATGCCACCGGCTTCCTTTCAGCAAAATTAACCCACTCCTACCATGTCTTACCATATGCACGCCATGTCGACTGGGCCACCGAAAATTGCATTAGCTGGCTTCCAGCAGTTCCCATGAGGCCAAAAGGTTTATAGCATGCACTACACTAATGTTGTCTGACTGTACCGCCCCGGGGCTCGGCCGGCTGCCAAGCCACTCGGATCCGTGCTCGTCGGTGGGTGGCTCGAGCTCCTCACGGACCCGGGGGGGTCACATCGCTCTGAAAGGGAGTTGCTGGCGCTACGTGAGGGTTGGTGTTCGGTGGAGAGGTCCATGGCAGGGGCCGCGGTTGTTCGGGGATTAAGTTCGTGACGCCACTCACGGGTTGTGGTGAATGGATGGACACCACTGCTGCCGTTGACTAGGCTCCCGGGGACGGTGTTGCGCAGCTTGGTGTTGACCCCCTCCATGGGTAGGGGGGATGATGGTCCCGGGGGCCCGAAGGAGGTGCTGAGGCGGGGGAATGATGCGTGTTGGCGTGTCGGTGCGGTGCGCGGCCCGAAGGCACTGTTGTACTCACTATTACAAATACGCTGGAGTCTCTGGTAAACCAAACAAGATGGTGGATGGTGCCCGCAGCCGGCTGCGCTTTTCCCCTTTTCAGGTTGGTGGTTTCCGCCTTTCTCCTGCACCTCACTTTTATAGAAAACGATGACTCCTATGCCTGAGCAATGGTAGTCGGCTCCCCAGCCTGATGTATGCCAGTAGAGCCCGTGTGCCCGCAGACGCTGGCCCGTGGGGTCTCGATGCCTGGACGGTGGCTTTCTACCCCTATCGTTGGGCTGTTGTCTTCAGTCGGGTCTTAGGTGGGAAAGGGCCTAAAGTCCAGTCCTCAATCAGTTGATTCGACTCCAGTTGTTTCTGGGCCTCGTACTGGGTCTGAGTACCCCTCCTGGTGCTCCGGTTTCCAATCGGCTCCCCGGTTCGGTACCGGCGGGCCACTACCCGGTCCCAGTCCCTTACGGTTCCACCGGCTGTAATCCCAGCTCCTGCAGGCAGCCACCACTGTCTGCTTCCTTGCCACGGTACCAGGGCTACGACCCCGGCACCGGTCAGTGTTGATGCTGCAAGCCTGACACCCGAGGCCTGCTGCACTTGAACTTGACTCTCCACTTCACTGTCCAAACTCAACTTCAACTCCAACTAACTGTTTGTTTCCTGTCTCAGGCCCTCTGGACTCCTAGGTGGGCGTGGCCAACCACCTGGCCCCGCCCCCCTGGTGTGCCCATTGAACCCTGAGAGAGGTGACAAGGGTTTTGTAGGTTGGCTGCTGTCACCTTATTAAGGGGGGGTGTTTGTGTAAGGGCCTACCTGTGACAACCTGGCTAGTCCAGGGCGTCACATTCCCCCTTGGTTTAATGCAGACCGTCCGCGGGCTGCCCGTGCACCACCGGTTTATTTTTCTGAACTGGAAAAGATAAAAATAACATATTACAAGTATAATAACATATTTACAATCACAAAGTTTTCTGTTTCTTCCCTTGACGGGAGGCATATTCTTAAACGTTGCAAACTTATAACATTTTTATTAACAACGGGAACGGGACTGGGTCCTTCTGTTACCCACCCAAACAAACCTAGCCTTGATGCTGCCCCTAAGAAACGGGCAGCACCCCTTTTCCCCAGTCCAGGAATGGGCCCAGGTGTTACTTTACGGGACGGGTACAGGGTTCCACACCCGGCTGTCTCTCAGGGGCCCCAAGTTCAGGGGACCCCCGGACCCGGAGGATCGCCACCAGTTGTATTGGTGACGGGTGCCTCGGCCATCACTTTCCCGCAGGCCCATCCTCCAGTCTGCCTCTCCGGAGGTAGTGAAACGGGGCAGGTCGGTCCAGGAACTATTTACAAGCCCAAAAGTTTTTGGGTGGCCTGCAAAAACGGGGCAAAACAAAGTCCCAACGGGGACGGGCAGTATGGTCCCAACGGGGACTTTTCAACTTGGTAGCCGGGATCCGCTACCTTTACTCAGCATCTTCATTTTCTTCCGGTAGGGGGCGAGGGGTTTCATCCTCTGAGGCAGACTCTACCTCGCCCTCATACAGCTCCAGCACACAGCAAGTGCGGTGGGAGAGGGCCATCCGGTACCCGTTCCCGCCACACCGCGGGATGTAAGTAGCCTCCATGTCGACAGCACCAGTGGCCTCATCTTCCGAGACTGGCTCCGTGTCGGCCTCTGAGCCACTATCATCTGACTCCAGGCGGCTGGTGGTGGGGTCTCGTGGACCGGGTCCCATCTCCATCTTGGCCGAGGCCAACGCCCTCTCAGTGTCAGGCGGGTCGCCGCCAGCCATCGCACGGGGATCACTACCGGCACTCCTTCAGCCCATGCGGGAACTTCAACTTCTTGCTGGCCGGTGGTCTCTCTAGTGCCTGGGTCCTCACGGGGCAGGGCTGCGGACTCCGCTGCCGATACTGGTGGCAGCGGGCTGAGCGGGGGAGTAGTGGCGGCTGGCACGAGCGACGGGAGAGGCCTTATAGGGGCGGGGGCAAGCCGGGTCCCTCAGCCGCAGCAGCTGGTCCCTCAGGGACATAGGGGCATGGGTCACCTACCAGCTCCGCTAAAATGGTCTCCACTCCATGCGCCCGTGCGACCGCAGCCAACTCCTCCACTTCAGCTGTCCATTGTTCCATTAGGAGACGCACTTAGGCTTGGTTTGCGGCAGCACAGCAGCACTATCCGAGCCCTCAACTATGCCGCTGTTCCAGGCGCGGGCTCCGGGAATTCTGGCTTGCCTGACGGGGCGGACATGATGCACTGCCGGGGTCCAGGAACCAGAAGGGTGGCAGAGTCCTGGAGTCCCTGCCCTTTATCCCTTCAGTCACATGAGACAGGGTCTTCACCCACCCACCTTGGTCTTTTCGTGACACTCTGCTTTCTTTCTGCACCGCGCTGTTTTCAGGGGGCGGGGGGATAGGACTGCCCCTAAGCCTACATTGCTGGCATCGGTGTAAAGGATGAAGGGGTGGTTGTAATCAGGGTATGCTGGGATATCTTCTCCGGTCAGGGCCGCTCTCAGCTGGTGGAAGAATTCCTCATGCCTTTCTTCCCACACCAATGGGGCTCCTAGGGGTCTACCACCTTTGGTCTGTCCCACGAGGAGGTCTTGCATGGGGGCAGCCATCTTCGTGTACCCCTTGATGAAGCGACGGTAATACCCCACCAGGCCCAGAAACTGCCTCACCTCCTTCACCGTGGTCGGCCTCGGCCAGTCCTGAATGGCGGTGATTTTATCAGGGTCAGGGGCGACACCCTCTGCGCCGACCACATGCCCTAGGTACTGCACTTTGGGTTTCAGCAGATGACACTTTGAGGGCTTCAACTTCATCCCATATTTGGCAAGGGACGCGAATACCTCGGCTAGGTGCTCCAGGTGGGCTTCATATGTCTGGGAGTACACAATCACATCATCCAGGTACAGCAGGACGGTCTCAAAGTTTAGATGCCCCAGACAACATTCCATCAGCCGTTGGAAGGTTCCAGGGGCATTGCACAGCCCAAACGGCATGCTATTAAACTCACAGAGTCCCATAGGGGTAGCAAATGCAGTCTTCTCCCGGTCTTCTGGCGCCACAGCTACCTGCCAGTATCCACTGGTGAGGTCAAGGGTGGAAAAGTAATTAGCGGTTCTCAGCGCAGCTAGAGATTCTTCAATGCGGGGCAGAGGGTAAGCGTCCTTATGTGTTATCTGGTTAATTTTCCGGTAATCCACACACATCCGCATGGTGCCATCCTTCTTCTTAACCAGTACCAACGGGGCGGCCCAGGGACTACAGCTGTCCCTAATAACCCCTGCCTCCTTCATGTTCCTCAACATGTCCTTGGCACATTGGTAGTGTGCAGGGGGAATAGGCCTGTACCTCTCTTTGATAGGGGGATGCTCACCGGTGGGGATATGGTGTTGAACCCCTTTAATCTGCCCGAAGTCTAGGGGATATTTGCTAAAAACCCGCTCATACTCCCGTACCACCCGGTATACCCCTTCTTTGTGATGTGTAGGGGTATCGTCTGTGCCTACGTGTAGTTGTCGACACCACTCGTCTAACTCCCCTTGGGATGGGTGAGTGCTGGCAGCAGGTGGTGAGGTTGGGGGAATGGCCTCGTGGATGGTGTGGGGATCCAAGGTGAACAACTTGGCAAGGGTAGCGTACCGGGGAAGCCTGACTTCTTCCTCCCCGCAGTTCAGCACCCTCACGGGCACTCTCCCCTTTTTTACACCCACCACCCCTCGGGCGGCCATTACTGTGGGCCAGTGCTCAGAGGGTATGGGCTCTATCATGGCGGGGTAGTCACGCCCCTGGGGCCCTACCGCTGCCCTGCACCAAATCATCATCTCGCTCCTGGGAGGCACAATCAAAGGGGCAACATCCATCACTCTCACCCCACCAATCTCTCCTCCTGTCGAGTTCACATGTTGGCGGTACATTAAGGCTCGGATCTCATGCTGCACAGCTCTCTGTCGGCTCCCCGCCGCCGTGGCGGCCAGCTGCTGCAGTATGGTCAGCACGTCACTCATACAGTGCTCCATCACGTTGGACCCTAGCACTACCTTCGGGTTATGATCACTGGGTTCATTCATTATCACAATCATACCCTGGTGTTGCAGTTCAGCTCTCCCCACAGTCATGGCCACTTGTTTGTATCCCACTTGGGTCAATGGGAGCAGTGGCGTAACTAGAGTTGGATGGGCCCCGGTGCAAAGTTTAGACCTGGGCCCCCCCTCCACATACACAGACACTTGGGGTAGGGGATAATGACACTGACACTCGGGGTACAGGATAATGACGCTGACACTTGGCTCTCACCCACAGCACCCTGAAATCCCTCTATCAGCACCCAGCTTTCCTATGTTCTGATATTTATCTTGTCCTCAGCACCCAGCTTTCCCATATCAGAGCATGAGAAAGCTGGGTGCTGAGAGATGTATATCAGAACATGGGAAAGCTGGGTGCTGAGAGATGTATATCAGAACATGGGAAAGCTGGGTGCTGAGAGATGTATAGCAGAGCATGGGAAAGTTGGCTGCTGAGGGAAAGAGCCTTTTTCCCTCAGCACAAAACATTTCCATCCCATACTTGTATCTTTCTCCCCCCTGTATAAAGTTCTCAAAATACTATAACAGCCCCCACATAGCCTTCCAAATAATTGTATAAAGGGTCCCACATAACCCTTCATATATTAGAATGCAGATACATAGCCCTCCATATATTATAATGCACCCCCATAATCCTCCATGTATAAAGTAGCCCTTCAATTATAATGCATTTCCCATAGTTCTCCATGTATTAAAATTCACCCCATAGTTCTCCATATATTATACTGCACCACATAGTCCTCCATTTTTTATAATGCACTTCCATAGTCCGTGTATAAGGTAGCCTCCATAGTCCTCCATATATTATAATGTAGCCCCCATAGTCCTATATGTATTATAACACAACCCCATAAAACTTCAGATGGTATTATGCAGCCCCATACTCCTCCATGTATAATTTACCCCTATATTCCATGTATAAGGTGTCCCTTCATTTTGTATTAAACAGCCCCCCCCGACCTCCATTTTAATGCAGCCCTATAGACCTTCAGTATAATGCAGCCTCATAGACCTCTATGTATATTACACCTCTATATTCAATGTATAAGGTGTCCTTCATGTTTATTATGCAGCCTCACCAGGCCTCCATATATAATAATGCAGCCAACCTCTCCAGGCCTCCATGTATAATATAGCAGCCAGCCTCCCAGGCCTCCATGTATAATATAGCAGCCAGCCTCCCCAGGCCTCCATGTATAATATAGCAGCCAGCCTCCCAGGCCTCCATGTATAATATAGCAGCCAGCCTCCACAGACCTCAATGTATAATAATGCAGCCAGCCTCCCCAGACTTCCATGTATAATAATGCAGCCAGCCTCCCCAGGCCTCCATGTATAATAATGCAGCCAGCCTCCCCAGGCCTCCATGTATAATAATGCAGCCAGCCTCCCCAGGCCTCCATGTATAATAATGCAGCCAGCCTCCCCAGGCCTCCATGTATAATAATGCAGCCAGCCTCCCCAGGCCTCATGTATAATAATGCAGCCAGCCTCCCCAGGCCTCCATGTATAATAATGCTGCCAGCCTCCCCAGGCCTCATGTATAATAATGCTGCCAGCCTCCCCAGGCCTCCATCTATAATAATGCTGCCAGCCTCCCCAGGCCTCCATGTACAGTATCATGCAGCCTCCCCACCCCAGGCCTCCATGTACAGTATCATGCAGCCTCCCCACCCCAGGCCTCCATGTACAGTATCATGCAGCCTCCCCACCCCAGGCCTCCATGTACAGTATCATTAAGCCTCCCCACCCCAGGCCTCCATGTACAGTATCATGCAGCCTCCCCACCCCAGGCCTCCATGTACAGTATCATGCAGCCTCCCCACCCCAGGCCTCCATGTACAGTATCAGGCAGCCTTCCCACCCCAGGCCTCCATGTACAGTATCATGCAGCCTCCCCACCCCAGGCCTCCATGTACAGTATCAGGCAGCCTTCCCACCCCAGGCCTCCATGTACAGTATCATGCAGCCTCCCCACCCCAGGCCTCCATGTACAGTATCAGGCAGCCTCCCCACCCCAGGCCTCCATGTACAGTATCATGCAGCCTCCCCACCCCAGGCCTCCATGTACAGTATCAGGCAGCCTTCCCACCCCAGGCCTCCATGTACAGTATAATGCAGCCTCCCCACTCCAGGCCTCTGACCACCATGTACTCACTTATATATATATAAAATAAAAAACAAGTACTCACCGCTCTCCTCCTTCCACTGCTGCTCTGTCCTGACGTCTCCTTGTTCCACTGCCGCTGTACTCCCTGCTCTCCTCCTTCCACTGCTGCTCGTCCTCCCCTCTCCTCGTTCTCCCGGTGCTGCGGTCGGCGTCCTCCCTCCCTACGCTCTGTGCACTCAGCACAGCAGTCGCACAGGAGTGACGTCACCGCGCAGGCACAGGGGGAGAATGATGATGCAGAGCGGCGCCGGCCGCTCTATGCTTCATTATTACTGTGCGCGGTGACGGGGGAGGGGGGCCCCGGTGCCGCCGCTGACATCGGGCAGGAGGGCCCGGTGTCGGGGGCGGCAGCGGGTCATATAGTGGGCGCGTGCACTGTGACAGATCAGCGCAGCTTCTCTCTCACTGAGAGGAGCTGGCTGCTGATCTGCCGGGTCCCCGCGGGCCCCAAACCGCCCGGGCCCGGTCGCGATGGCGACCGCTGCGACCGCGGTAGTTACGCCACTGAATGGGAGTCCATCAGCGGCAATCAGTGTCATACTGGCATCTGGGGGAGCCAGCTCGTCTTTTCCCCAATACCGTTGATACAGTGTGTATGGTATGGTGGTTACCTGTGATCCAGTGTCCAGCAGAGCCATCACCGGTATGCCATCCACAGCCACGGGGATGATGGGCCGGGCCCCGATATACCGGTCCCGCCAGTCTGGGGGGCCATGGGGTTCTACTCCTGAGGATTGGCCCGTGGCCCCAGGGGTTGCTCGTTTAACGGACACCGTCGGAAGTAGTGGCCGGGTTTGCTGCACCTGTAACAGATCGGGGGTCCATTCCGCGAATCATTAGCCCTTCTACGCTGCATCCAGGGGACGTCCTCAGGGCTGTCGGCGAGCTGCATCTTCACCGGGGCCTGGGATCTGGTCGGAGGCTGGAGTGCGGCGAGGATCTTAGCGAGGTCCCCATCCATGCGGCGAACTTGAGCAGCGAGCTCTTCCATCGTTCCGCTTGGGGCCGCAGGCACTGGAGGTGCTGATGGGGTAGGGGCCACCACGACGGGAGCAGTCTCAACCGGCCACGGGGCTGGCTCAGGGGCTTCAAATGCGGGGGGTTGCAGAGCTTTGATGGCCCGTTCCTTAAATACGGCAAAGTCCACATCAGGGTGTTCTAGGGCCCACAGCCGAAGCTGTTTGCGGTCTTCTGAGGACTTCATCCCCTGCACAAACTGCTCGCTTAACATTTTGTTACTGTCCACACTGTTGATGGTGTCCACCCGCTTCAGTGTGCGGAGTGCGGTTTGTAGGCGGAATGCTATCTTCGGGCCGTTGCCGGCATTGATAGAACTGCATCCGCAACTCGGCCTCGGTATGGGTCTCAAATGCAGTCTGCAGCTTTTCAAATATGGTGGCTACAGAGGACCGGTCCCCCTCAGCCCAGGTCTCCGCCTCTTGCTCCGCCGCGTCGGTTAGCTGCCCCAGCACTAGCGCTGCACGTTGCTTATCAGTCAGGGGGTACAGTTCTAGTAGCGGACTAAGTTTTTTCTGGAAAACCTGCAAGGCATCAGGTTTCCCATCGTACTGCGGTAGCCAGGCAGCTCCGGGCACATAGGGCAAAGAGAACGGCATCACCTGAGCGAGAGCTGGGGCCATGGTGCCCCCCGCCAGTGTGGCCGGGACCTGGGCAGGCCCATTCCCATCTACGGGTGCTCCCGCGGCTGCGTCCGCCGCTCTTCCAGCGGCTCCGTCGGGCGCGGACATCTTGTTTCCATCCCTCTTAGTCTCTTTCCGGCTCCTCCTCTATAGGGGCGGGGCTTTGGCCTTAGCGCCTCCACTACACGAGGACTTTTTCGCGCCCAAGATGGCGGCTTCGGCAAATTTTCAGCCGGACACCTCCGGCAATAACAAGGCGCACCTCTGCCCAACGGCAGAGCGGTAGGATCCTGTTCGTGATGCCAAGTTGTCGCGGGCGGAGGAGGGGACGCTGCGCTCTCCCACTGCTCGGTGGCTCGAGCGGTGGGCCGGATCCCGGGGACTCGAGCGGCGTTCCTCACCCATGAGTGAAAAGGGGATTGATTGTGGAGATTTATTGTCCGTGACGCCACCCACGGTTGTGGTGATATTGGTGACACCACCGCTGCTCTGGACGGGGATCCCGGAAGCGGTGACAGGGAGCAGCCAGGATGTTAGTTCTCCCCTCCATGGGTAGGGGGCTGGTTGTCCCGGGGCCCGGTGAGGGGGTAGGGATGGATGGCAGGCGGGTTACGGGGCCTGATGAGGTGCAGAGTCGCGGGGGCAGCGCTGGGCCGCACGGCACGGTGGTACTCACTCAGCCAATGATGAGGACACAGTTCTCGGTAAAACACACAGCTGGATGGACGGGTCCCACAGGCGGCTGCGGTGCTGTTTCTCCCGGTAGGTTGATGGTGACTGCCTTTCCCTGCACCTATGTACGGTAGATGGTTCCAATGGGTTCCCACCGGTAACCCGCTCCCCAGCTTGGATATGGGCTGGAGGAGCCCCTTTTGCCCGCCGGCTCTGGCCCTGAGAAACGGTTGCCTTGGCGGTGGCGGTGTTTCCCTCTCTTGGTTGGACGGTTGCCTTCTTTCGGGACTTGGCTGCTGGGAAACCCAGGAGGTTCCCTTCGCTAACGGATTTGGCAAATTCACGGCGACTCCTAGCCTTGCCGGGGTCCGTAAGCCCCTGCCAGATGGTGCTGACTTCTCTTCGTGTACCGGTCCGGTTCCACCGGGCCACCGCCCATCCACGGTCCTTACGGTAAACTCGGATAGGCCACTCCTGCAGACGGTCACCACCGTCTGCCAACCTTACTGATCCGTCTGGGCCACACACCCGGACCAACTTCAGTTTGCTCAACTGCTCCTTCCCTTCCTTCCACTTTCACTTCCCTAACTGAACTCTCTGCTTTTCCCGCCTCCAGGACTGTGAACTCCTCGGTGGGCGGGGCCAACCACCTGGCCCACCCCCTGGTGTGGACATCAGCCCCTGGAGGAAGGCAACAAGGGTTTTAGTCTGACTTTGGTGTGCCTGACCGGGAGTGTGGGGTGTGTTGGCGTTGTTCTCTGTGGCCCCTGGCTTGTCCAGGGCGCCACATATACCTATGATTAAGAATCTTTTCCGAAACGCGTAAGGCGAGACGGGAGCCGTGTGAGGCTCGTATCATGGGATGTGTGTTTTAATCTTGTACGTATTGATTTTCAATAAAGGATGACAACGTTTTACAGAAAGAACACGGTGTTGGACTTCATTTATAACTTTCTCTTGACAAGTTGTAGCCGGCCAAGTCCGTACACCCATGGGATCTGTGGATATCCTGGTGAGTTTCCTCTCCCCCATCTTTTTCCTATTAGAATTACAAAGATATACACTGAGTTGTTGTTAAAATGCCAGCACTATTTGGAAGTCTATGTGAGTAACATAGGCCTTGGGCCTATGTGCTACAAACAGTAATTTATAAAGAATGTTATAACTTTTCTAAACTCTAAAGTCTGAGCAACTGTCAAAAGGAGGTTTTTGCATTCATTGCTAACTGTCCCGGTGGCATCAGGATCTGTGGGCACTACAGATTCTGGCAATCTGCCTGCTAACGTCTCTAATGTCTGTGATCAGCGTAGGGAGACACATGCGTCAACCCACAGACTTGAGTTTCATAACAATACTTTTCATATCTTCTAGTTCCTTCATCTTCATGTACTTTTTTACAGTCTGTACCTGTATAAATTCTGGCTAGCGACCGGTCCACGCAGCTGGTTTTGAATCCCAAAAAACACCAAAAAGGAGCCAAGACAATTGATATGTGCACACACAGAATGTGGAGAGCCTTCCTCATAAAGATGGCTGCAGCCAAGGTGCAAGATGCTGATGTCACAGCCACTCAACCTCCACACTAGAAGGGAGGGGCGGCTGCTCAGCATAAGACATGCACACTAATAAGGCTTGCACTAGGAGCCCATCATATAATGAGTGAAATGCACAGTGGCGTCAGTTTCTGGGGTCATTTATAGGTTACAGTTCAGACACTGTGCAATTCACTCATTATATGATGGGCTCCCAGTGCAAGCCTTATGAGTGTGCATGTCTTATGCTAAGCAGCCACCCCTCCCCTCTAGTGTGGAGGTTGAGTGGCTGTGACATCAGCATCTTGCACCTTGTCTGCGGCCATCTTTATGGGGAAGGCTCTCCACATTCTGTGTGTGCACATATCATTTGTCTTGGCTCCTTTTTGGTGTTTTTTTGATATAGTTCTTTGTGGTTTTTCTAACTAATCTAGTGTAGGGACTCGCAAGTGTGAGAATCCTTGACGAACGGATTGCGAGCTTACATATTTTGGGCCAAAATCTAAACTAATATCTCACTATTTGAGGTATGGCACATTTTATCCATTTTTGCAGGATGTGTGTGGACCTTTTGAATTCAGGTGGTTAAATGGTGAGCCTGTCATGTGTTATGTACTCATAGTGATAACTGACCCGCATGGACCTGGTGTTGTGCGTCATTTATAGGCCATTATTCAGACACTGTGTGTCTCGTGTATCCGTGCGAGATGCACCTATATAGTGCTGTTTTGCCCGCCTGACCTGGGTTTCTGGCGTCATTTATAGGTTACAGTTCAGACACTGTGCATTTCACTCATTATATGATGGGCTCCCAGTGCAAGCCTTATTAGTGTGCATGTCTTATGCTAAGCAGCCACCCCTCCCCTCTAGTGTGGAGGTTGAGTGGCTGTGACATCAGCATCTTGCACCTTGTCTGCAGCCATCTTTATGAGGAAGGCTCACCACATTCTGTGTGTGCACATATCATTTGTCTTGGCTCCTTTTTGGTGTTTTTTTGATATAGTTCTTTGTGGTTTTGAATCCCCTATTAAGTCAATGGCTGGACCATACTGTAAATGACAAGCTTTTCTCCCCCATTCACCTTTTGTGCCCCCCTCTATTCCCTCATAGAATGTAAGCTTACGAGCAGGGCCCTCCCTCCTCTCAGTATCTTAATTTTGTTATTTTGTATTGTCTCATATTGTCTTTACATGTCCCCTCTGAATTTTAAAGCGCTGCGGAATATGTTGGCTCTATAGAAAGAAAACGTATCATTATTACAATAGTTAATCTCTGCTGGGCTGCTTGTTAATCTCCTTTGATCACATGCTGTGGGGGAGACAGTCACATTCGATCCGCTCCTATATATGCTAGCTGGGCTTTTGCATTTAGGCCAGCTATAGTTAGTCTATACTGGTCTGGTGAGGTGTTGAGATCAAGACTTTCTGGTGATTGTAGTATTTTATTGTTGTGAGGGGTTGTGATGTTAAACCTTGTTGTCCTTTGCTGCCTTACTTCTCTTGCTTTTCTCCTTGGTCTGTTACTGTTTGTTCCTGTGTGTTTGCAGTATGTCTGAGTTCTGGTTTTCCCCTGTCTATCTTTATCTTTGTTGCCATCATATTCCTGCCCCTTCTTTCCACTGGGGGAAGGACAGATTAGCTCTGGACAGGAGAATAGCCAGGCATGGGACTCATTAGGGTTATTCCTGAGGTTAGGGATAGCCTAGGCTCACCTAGCATGAGGGACAGTATAGGAGCCCCCTGTCCCTCGCTATCCTGCAGTCACACCATGACAGTAATATTCTGTCACACTGCATGCACTTGGCTATGTAAATCATCAATACCCACTGCTGGAGACTCCCTTTGCAACTGCTAACAAATAATGTCTTGGATGTGCTCAATGGGACAAGTTTGGAGGTACTGCATACCATGATAACATGTTTAAATACAAAAAGTTATATTTTATTTTTTGATGAATGAACAATACTATTCCATATTACTTTGGCCATTTTTCTAGCTGCTGCTATGACTTCTTTGTTCCTCAGGCTATATACAAATGGGTTTAACATCGGGACCACAGCCACATAAAGCATTGAGAGAATTTTGTCTTGTTCCTTAGAATCTCCAGACTCAGGTTTCAAGAAAAGGAAGATACTTGGTACATAGAACAATATGACAGTAATGATGTGAGATGAGCAGCTAGAAAAAGCCTTAAGCCTTCCCGTCGAAGAACGAATCTTTAAAATTGTGGAGATGATTCTTACGTATGAGAGCAAAATAGACATAAATATAAAACTACCAAAGGTATCTTCAATGGAGAGGATCATTTTCACACTCTTTGTGTCACTAGAAGAAAGTGCTATTAATGGTAATATCTCACAAAAGAAATGGTTTATGGTGTGAGAATAGCAGAATGATAATTCAGATGTCATTAGAGTAAACATTATGGAATTCACGGCACTTAGACTCATGTAGGAAGTGGCCAAAATAAAGCAAACTTTCCTCGTCATGATCAAAGAGTAACGGAGCGGAGAACAAATGGCCACATAACGATCATACGCCATAGAGATTAGAATGTTGTGTTCTGTATAAGATAGATCCTCTTGTCGTCTGTTAAAATGATGGCCAACATCTTTGGTAGAATAGTGGATACGTAGATGACGTCAACAGAAGATAGATTACACAAGAAGAAATACATGGGGGTGTGAAGTTGGGGAGCAACACAGACGAGAGCAATGATAATCAGATTTCCCACCACTGCTAGAAAATACATGAATAAAAACCCCATAAATAAAAAAATTGCATTCATTCTGGAGGTGGAGAACGGGGTCATGTAGAATTCATTCACCGTACTGATTTCACAGTTATTCATCTTGAATATCTGGAATACAAGAAAGGAAAACAATATTCAGTAACCTTTTAATTTTTCCATCTCCATAGCCATTTGAGGGCTTGTTTTTTGGGGGACGAGTTGTACTTTTCCATGACATCATTCATTTTATGGAACTTGGCCTTATGGAATCTGTTGTTACAAAGCAAGAATTATATTATTTTCTTTCCAATATCATTCTTTTTTTCTGATACGGCGCTTTCAGATGTTTGCTCCGGTAAAGAAATTGACTTTCATTGTAATTGGAGGAATGTTTAAAAGGATCAATAAAGCACCAAAATTACAGGTGAAACCTAACAGACTTTTATTGCCTTTTGTTTCACCCTTCAAATCTGGAAGATTTTTTCTTTTTGTGCTTTCATTTCCCTCTGGTCCTATTTCCAAGAGCCATAACATTTTTATTTTTCAATCAATATTGCCATTTGATGGCTTGTTTTTTTGTGGGACAAATTGCACTTTTGAATGACTCTATTCATTTTATGGGAAAAAGTGGGGAAAAATTCTACGTGAGTCAAATTTAAAAAATTGTGCAATAAAACATTTTTTTTTTTTTTTTAACATGTTCACTAAATGGTAAAACTGACCTGGCAATATGTTTCTACAAGTCAGTATGATTATGCCCATACCAAACATGTGTAGTTATTCTTTTATTTAAAGGGGTTGTTCACTACTTGGACAACCCATTCTAATTTCCCATGTTTGCCCCCATAAAAATAAAATATGCATCTTCACTAATTTTTAATAAATTTTGGCCATAACAGGTTAACACTAGAAGTCCCAGAAATTTTGAGCTCCCCCCTGAAGTCCCGAAAGAGGGTCAAATGACCCTTAGTCCAAACTGAATAGAACTAACTAGAAACTAAATGGCTAAACTCAATGGAAAACAACAACCTCCTGTGGTGCGACTGTAATGGCCTTAATTACAGAACAAAAGACGGTGATTATAGGATGTTAGCTAAAATCCTTCAGGTCATTCGATCCGTGTCTGGGTTCCAAAGATAGAAATGTTAAATGACCTCTCTCTAGGACATCTAGTGTTAAATGGTTTGTCTCATCAAGACAAGTACAATTGTCTACATACCGTATTAAGGCACTCTCACATCATTAACGGAAAACCCTCTGTTTTTGCCAAAACCTCCTATTATTAACAGTGGAGATCTACAGATTCTCTCATCTCTGGGCATCACAGACTTGGTCCTATCTTGGATTTCTTCATACCTAACCGACCGAACTTTCAGCGTCTTCCATTCTCACACCACTTCCTCATCTCGCCCCCTATCTGTCGGTGTCCCCCAAGGCTCAGTTCTTGGACCCCTGCTGTTCTCCATCTACACCTTCGGCCTGGAACAGCTCATAGAGTCCCATGGCTTCCAGTATCATCTCTATGCCGATGACACACAAATCTACCTCTCTGGACCTGACATTACCTCTCTACTAACCAAAATCCCACAATGTCTGTCTGCTATTTCATCCTTCTTCTCTGCTCGATTCCTAAAACTTAACATGTTGAGCACAACTTAAAACTTAACATGGACAAAACAGAGTTCATTGTCTTTCCTCCTCCTCACTCATCTCCTCCAACAAGCCTTTCCATCAAACTCAATGGTTGCTCACTCTCCCCAGTCTCACAAGCTCGTTCCCTTGGAGTAACCCTCGACTCTGCTCTATCCTTCAAGCCACATATTCAAGCCCTCTTCAACTCATGCCGATTACAACTCAAAAATATCTCCCGGATTCCTTAACCAAGAATCAGCAAAAACATTAGTCCATGCCCTCATCATCTCCCGCCTTGACTACTTCAACCTCCTGCTCTCTGGCCTCCCTTCCAACACTCTTGCACCCCTCCAATCTATCCTAAACTCTGCGGCCCGCTTAATCCGCCTCTCACCTCGCTACTCCCCAGCCTCGCCATTCTGCCAATCCCTTCACTGGCTTCCCATCACCCAACGACTCCAGTTCAAAACATTAACCATGACATACAAAGCCATGCACAACCTGTCTCCTCCCTACATCTGTGACCTAGTCTCCCGGTACCGAACAGCACGCAACCTCAGATTCTCACAAGATCTCCTTCTCTGCTCCTCTCTTATCTCCTCTTCCCACAATCGCATGCAAGAGTTCTCCCGTGCATCCCCCATACTCTGTAATGCTCTACCTCAGCACATCAGTCTCTCCCCTACCATGGAAAGCTTCAAGAGGAACCTCAAGACCCACCTCTTCCAACAAGCCTACAACCTACAATAGCCCTCAGTCCAGTACACCACTCCTCAAACAGCTCTGTCCTCACCTATTGTACCATCACCCATTCCCTGTAGACTGTGAGCCCTCGTGGGCAGGGTCCTCTCTCCTCCTATACCAGTCTGTTTTGTACTGTTAATGATTGTTGTACGTATACCCTCTTTCACTGTAAAGCGCCATGGAATAAATGGCGCTATAATAATAAATAATAATAATAATAATCTACAGACAAAAACACTTCTCACTCCGGTGACGCTAAAATATTCATGACTGGTTATTCTTCTATTGGAAGAGAAATGTTTGGTCCTCTGTTGCGCATTATTCACACTCTCTGACACTGAGATATAACATGCACTGGTGGGGAATGCATTCTTGCACACACCCACTGGCGACCCCGTGATGTGATTTGTCATGATGCTTTTCTTGTGAACGCCAGCTGTAAGCCTAGCTATCAGTTAGCAATGGCAAATCCTAGCAATATGCCATCACTTACTATGCTGTAACATGATGGGAATACCACTTTAAGTGGAAAATGTCCTTCAAACCATGCAGATTTGTGCTAGAAACTTATGTGGCTGGACAGGAAAACAAGAATATAATCAGATGTATAGGATGGATTTTCGATCACAAAAATACTGTCACAAAAGTGGTGGGTAAGTGAAGCACCTAAACTGGCCCTCAGAATAGGAAACCTGCGCTGTCCCTTATCCCAAAGGTACGGCCTGTGGTAGCGATGTCTGTACCGCCAGCATGACCCTAACTCTTGTCCAAACCCTGGACAAATACCCCTCTACCCCACGCATGGAGAAGGCTGGAACCAAGGTAATAAACTCCGCAAATATCACAGACAGGGAAGAACCCACACACATACACACTGCAATCAAACACAATATGTGTACAGGAAAAAATAAGATACAGGGAGTAAATAAACTGACAACAGGGATATATCCACAGCACACAAGATATCATACAACTGACCCCAGAAACTGGATCACAAGCTAAAGACCGGAATCTCTGGAGCAACGATGAAGGTATAATCGGCGATCAATAATTGGATTCAGCACCTTATAAAGGGTGGAGGTGGCTCTGAGCTCATAGCAGCAGTTCACAAGTAAGCAAGGATTAACTCCTGCTGGACTGATGAGCAGTGAATATGAAAACAGCTGACACCCAACTCTAGCTGAACAACTAACAGACATCAGGTTGCCAGTCAGATTCTGCAGTGTGAACAGAGTCTGACACAACCATGACACCTAGTGCAGGCAGAACACCATATGACACATACCCTACATGTTAATTTCTATAGAATGGCCTTTTATCAAATATTACTTAATTAGAGAGGACTATAAGCTATTAAGACCTTTGACATTGAAAAAAAAAATATTTTTTGACATGTTTGTGGTTACCATTTGTTAATAAATTGCAATAATTCTATCAATCATGATTAGACTCCCTGTTATACAGCAGCCTGAGCTAAGTTTCAGATTCTTCTCCTATGTGAATGTTTCTACTCTTAATAAAGAATGGAAGTGAGCAATGTACGATACAAGTATTTCCATCCTTTCAGGTGGACAATGATTCCATTAAATCTCGCTGGGAGGAGCTTTCTAATACCTGTTCAAGGGGATTTCTCAGCCTTCTGAGTGAATTGGACAGTGCCTCGATCTCGGAGATGGAGGGGGAGATGGAGAAACTCTTGACCGTAATCAAAGAGAGCATGTCGGTAGAAGCCTTGGCCAAGTTCACTAGTCAGAACGAGTCTGACCTCGTACGCCTGGAAAAAGAAATTAAAACCTTAAAAATTAAAAAATTCCAACGGGATCAAAACGATTCCCATCAAGACCGCGTCTACAGATGGCGATCAAATGTTGTAGGACGTCGATCTAGATCACGTTCACTTTCCAGGATACGGGGTGCTGGCTCAGTTGGACGACTTAATACGGTTCCCAGTGATACCGACGAATCCGATATGGAGATCGGTCAAACCAGTGGCATCCTGACAAGGCTTAAGTCTAAACAGCAACAACCCAATACGAGCAAGCGTAAAGCATTACAGGTAATAAATCTGTCTAACCACACCCTCTCCACCTCTCAGATTAATGTTCTGTCTAAAGGATTATCCTTTTCACCCACCAATTCCTTTCACTGCTTTACAGCAGTGAAGGATTTATATCTTTTTGCCCGGAAGGTTGTTTTAAGTAAACTTCATAATAAACGTAACCTCTCTGGAGGACCATTGGACCCTCATGAACAGCAGGCTATACGGGATCTTGAGGAGCTGCTAGACGAGGCCGTTCCCACTACGCATGATAACTTTCCATCTTCTGTTCTACCCAGATCAACCAGGTTTCCCCCCTTGTCCGTTTGTCCTGCTGTGGAGATATTTACTAAACTCGTTGTTAGTGATTTTGAACAACTGTCCAGGAAACGTCGCTATGATAATTTAACACATCAAGATAGATTGGCGATCGAGTCCCTGGACAAGTTGGACGATATTGTTATCAAACCCGCGGACAAGGGGGGTAACATTGTGATCTGGCCCACTATCATGTACGAGAGGGAGGCACTTCGACAACTACGTGATAAGGCTACTTACCATCGTCTCCACTATAACCCCGCTCTAACCTTTTCCGCTCAACTCCAGTCCATCCTTGGCAAAGCATGCGATGATGGCATCATTAGTAAGCAGGTTGTAGAGGGACTCACAGTACGTTTTCCAAAAATATCTACTTTCTATCTACTGCCAAAAATCCACAAAGATGCCCTCTGTCCTCCTGGCCGTCCCATCGTGTCCGGCATTGAGGGGTTGTGTGAGCCAACATGTCGATTTATCGACTATGACTTAAAACCATTGGTCGAAACACTCCCCTCATATGTCCGTGACACGACGGACGTTCTCAGGAGGATAGACGGTATCTCAGTGGATGAGGGGACACTGCTTGTCACCGCAGATGTTGAGTCCCTCTACACCTGCATTTGCCATGAGGATAGTCTGGAGGCTACTAAGCATTTTTTGTTGGCTTCTGGTCGGGATGGCTCGATGTGTGACTTAATCCTTGAGTTGCTCCGCTTTGTCCTTACCCACAATTTCTTTTTATTTAAAGATAATTATTATTTGCAGCAGCGTGGCACTGCCATGGGCGCGGCCTGCGCGCCTTCGTACGCAAACCTCTTCCTGGGGTACTGGGAGAGGGGTTTGCTATGCGACGGAGGCGGGCCGGCCGATGCCCATGTGCAGTGCTGGTTGCGATATATTGATGATTTGTTTATTTTGTGGGCGGGCAAGGCGGAGCAACTTGACGAATTCATGGGCCGACTGGGCATGAACTCTTGTAATATTAAGCTAACCCATAAGAGTAATGCAAGACGTTTGGATTTCCTCGATATTGATATCGAAATTGATGACAATCGGGTTATCCAGACGGATGTTTTCCGTAAAACAACTTCGGTTAACTCCTTGCTGCATGCCTCGTCGTCCCATGATCAGTCTACTATTCGAGCCATTCCGACGGGTCAATTTTTGCGCATGAAGCGCATTTGCTCCTCCGACCTCAAGTTTGAGGAGCAAGCGGCGGACCTTACAATTCGGTTTCAAGAGCGGGGTTATAGCAATTGGAGCATTAAAAGAGCTTATCTACGGGCAAAACATACCCCTCGTTCTACCTTGCTTTATGGTGGGGCGGCTAAGTCTGGCATCTCCTCCAATCCTGGTCCAATTCGGTTTATCTCCACATTTAATCATGAATGGGATAGCATGCGATCTATCCTGAACAGGCATTGGGGGGTCCTCCAGTCTGACTCTACCCTCCGTAATTTATTGTCTGATCATCCACTCTTGACACCTCGTAGGTCACGTAATCTCCGTGACATTCTTGTCCGGAGTCATTACATTCCACGTCAGCCCAGTACTTTTCTGGACCTTGGTAGCCCCCTTAAGGGCTGTTTTCCCTGCGGCCACTGTCTGGCCTGCAGCAATGTCCTTCGCAGTTCGTCCTTCACTTCTGCTGACGGAGTCCGTAATTACGATATTCGGCACTACATATCATGCGGCACCAGCAACGTGATTTACTATGCGACGTGCGGGTGCCGCATGATATATATAGGTCTTACCAGCAGAGAATTACGCAAACGCGTGAGGGAGCATGTGAGGGACATTGCTGCGGCCCGGACGGTGGTTGATACTTCCAGCCTTAAGACCCTTCCACGTCATTTTCGTGCCCTCCATGCATGTGATCCCAAATCCCTACTTGTCAGGGGTATTGATGTTATCCATGGGGGCGCAAGAGGAGGGAATGTACGAAAAATTCTAGCCCAACGTGAAACTCGCTGGATTTACACCTTGGGAACACTGTCCCCTAGGGGGTTAAATGAACACCTTAGCTTTGCACCATTTTTGTGATAAGCACTGTCTTTTCTCCTGTCTCCCTGGTTTTAAGTGCCTCGTTTTTAATTATATACTTTTTTGTTTTTAATTTCAGTAATAACTTTTTCCTGGCACTTCTTTAGGAGCGCTGAACATCTCTGCATGGCATTCTCTCATATTCTCTATGATTGGGATCACGGATCTGGACTTACATTCAAGATTACAAGATCGTCTGCATTGTACTCTCTGTCCATGTGATCAATGTTATTATCCTTGTCTTATGCTTCCTCCCTGGTCCCTCCCCTCTGCGTCTGACAGCTGCACCTCCGGGTAACACTTTCCGGTCTCCTCGGCATCTTTAATCGCCTCTGCGCATGCACTGGGTATGAGTGACGCGTCCTCATCTCCGCGCATGCGCATACTGTTTTGATGGGCGTTGATTGCTGAGGACTCCGGAGCCCGGGACTTCCTGTGATGCGGTCTGTGCTGACGCTGCTGGGGGAGTGACCAGGGAGGTATGGCGCCATGCTTAAAAGCATGTCTCATTCACAGCGTGGTTATCCCCCTGATGAAATGATCACACTTATAGGATCGTGAAACGTATGCGTCGGGGTCTCCAGGGGGACCTCTTTGCTGCCACTCACAGGCTGTGTGTGCTTATGGGTATGCCTTTTTCATCCTGGTCCTGCGCCCATTGCCTTTGACCCTATGTCTGACCTATGATCAGTGTAATTGCCACCTGGTTTTTGTTACGCAATTGCAATTTCTATGCTTACAATAGCTTTATTGTCTGTGCTTTTATGGGCTATGTTTGATGCATACGCAATGTGGGATTATTGTATTCACATTACAGTTTATGACTTCTGCTCTATTTATGCGTTTTAGCATTGATTACATGTCTCACTATGACTTTCCCATAAGCACTCATGTTTCATCTTTTGCAATTGCTATGTGATAATTCATCTTGGGTGTTGTGCTGATGGCTTTGGTTATGCCCGATGCATGATTAATGGGGGGCACTTACTTTGTGCTTATATCATTTCCTCCACTTATCGTTGTATCTGGCTGTTACTGTATGTGTATATTGGCCATATATATATATATATATACATCCTTTTGCCATCTCCACAGCAATTCATGTTTATTGTACTATCCCATGGTGGCTCATTGATACCATATTGTATGTTATAATACCTTTCATACACGTTTTTGTCACACACATGCCTTTGATGTTGCCGCTCATCCTTCATTGTGCCAGTCCTGTGCCTTAATAAATTGTGTTATTTTGCATCACACTCTGTTTGTTCTCCTTGTCTCCAAATGTACGATCCATGTTGTTACTGTCTTAATTATCTCATATAGCTGCATAGCTTCCATCCTACTCTTATTTCTTCTTCATGGGCTTTCCTATTTCCATGGTCTGTTTTCACTGCTTTCCCTGGAACTGTAAATGCTTTCTTCCCTGTCCACACCGTAGTGGTCTGTGTACAACCCTCTCTTTGCTGCTATCCTTGACACTGAGACAAGATTGGGGTAGAGTAGCAAGAGCAGTCAGAATCAAGGCACAGGAGCTTTGACAAATTTGTAACATTTTTTTGCAGAATACTCAGCTAGATGAACTTACAGATAAAATGGTTGAAAAAATTTAATGAAGACAATTTAGAAAGTTGTGTAACTTTGCATTTAGCAAGTAAACGAACAATAAAATAAATTATGTGCAGAGGAATATATAGCTCTTAAATTAAATATTCAAATAAGTAACATAAATTGTAAACTAGTGATACTTACTGATGGATCTTAGTTTCCACATCAATTATCAATTGTGAGTGAAATGCTTTATACAGGACAGCTTTAATATGAGCATGATATACAGTATATATAGGTTTACTCACTGTTTAGCCACGATTTTAACAATGTACAAAAGCTTTAGAGAAAAACAAGATTATTATTCCTCTGTGACATATTAATACAATTGAAGATTTCATCAGGATTCTACACAGGGATGGTTATTTCTCTAGTGAAGGTTGAATTGACATATTTAGGCTATGTCCGCATGTTGCTTTTTACCTGCTTTTTACCTGACATGTCAATTGTTTTTGCCATTTGGGTTTTGCACTGCAAAGCTGAGTTTTTGACCAAAGTTCTGCCAGAAAAAGGCTGCAGTTTGAACTGCATAGTGCGGACAAGAAACCCAAATTCCCATAGACTTTGCTTGAAAAGCAGAACACAACCATTTTGGCAATAAACGCTGCAGTTGAAAAAGCAGCAAAAAAGCAGGTAAAAAGCAGGTAAAAAGCAACGTGCGGACATAGCCTCAGTAATGAGGATCAGTATCTCACGTTTCAACGAGAATCCGTTCCTGCAACTTCTGCTTGTGTTGTCAGGTGTCGCCGAATTCACTCTGTGTGCGGTGCTGGTGATAGAGGAGATGTCAGAACCAGAAGCCCTGGATGGTGCAGGCTCTGTCCATCTACTAAGATTAAAGTGGCTGGGACCTGCAGTATTTTCCAGCCTGACAGAATGGGTGTGTGTGCTGCCCAGCTGAAATCATCAGCCCCCTGGCTTCAGCCTATTAGAAGGCATTGTCACGAGTGTGTCGCATTTGGCTGAAACAGTTTCAATATCTGTAATTAGAAGTTCATGGCTATTTACAGATCACAGGCTCTCTTAAACATGTATGGCTTAAACTTTTTTTGGTGCTGAATGGGTTAAGGGTTCTTTGTTTATTGTGTCGACATTCCATTTAGCTATAATCTTAGCTGCTTCACCGTAATGCTACCCCCCTTCATTATTTAAACTCACTCCTGGCTCTCCCATTTGCCATAGTTCATTCTTTGCTGACCTGTAAAGGAGTTGTCTCTGGAGAAAGCTGTGGTTATCTTTCCAGCAGATGCAATGGAGTCTCTGTCTGGAGAAGAATTTGAGTTCTTTTGTTCCTGCCGTCTCAATTGTTTGTCTCCCCTTCCTTGTGTTTATATTAGTAGTAAGAATAATGTCTTGCTGGCCTGCTCACTAGTCAGGGCAAGTACAGTGTGAGCCAGTACCTAGACATGTGATAGCACTTGGGGAAGGACCCATCTAGGGGCATTAGGAAGTGCAGGGATCAGACACAGGTGAGTTTTAAGTGATGACTTCCTCTGCCCTCTCCCTATCACCAGGGCCTTCTTTTACATATTCTCTGGTTTACCCCTACTGTTGTTTCGCATGTCAGGCATCCCTCGCCCCGGTGTCACAGCACCACACCCTACTAAAGTTGCCAGGGTATTGCTGGAAGCTGACAGATACAGTTTGTGATTCCCTCGATAGTTCTGTGTTTTATTTTCTGATTTGTATGGGTGTTTTCCTGTTTGACCTTAGCCTGTTTTTTGACCCTTCTCCGGCTGGTCAATTTTGTACCTTGCTGCTCCATTGGTTTTGGCCCAGTTTCCTGACTGCTCTTACCTGTCTTTGGTTCACACCTCCAGACGGCAGTCCTATTGTAGGTAGCAATACAGAGACCTGTATATGCGTTAAAGGGTGTCAGGGTTTCTCTGTGTTCTGCCAAATGGAGTGGCTTGTGCCAAGTCTGTCCTAGGTAGCCATTTTGAGTATGTGACCTCAAAAATAGGTTTCAAAGTGCTTCCATTTTACAAAGATCAAAATTCCCAAATTGAAGGACCAATAGTGTAATGAGCCTTTGAATATTTACAGAAAAAGCCAAAATGCACAACTAACCTATAGGCAAGAGACTGTAACCACAAAGTATATAGTGCTATCTGGAGGGACCAGTAACCCCAAAGTGTATCGTGCCATCAGGAGAGACTAGTATTCACTAAGTGTATAGTGCCATCAGGAGAGACTAGTATTCACTAAGTATATAGTGCAATCTGGAGGGACCAGTAACCACCAAGTGTATAGTGCCATCAGGAGAGACTAGTATTCACTAAGTGTATAGTGCCATCAGGATCAGGAGAGACAAGTATTCACTAAGTGTATAGTGCCATCGGGAGAGACCAGTAACCACCAAGTGTATAGTACCATGAGGGGAGCCAAATAACCAAGTGTATGGTACCATCAGGAAAGACCAGTAACCAACAAGTGTATAGTGCCATCGGGAGAGACCAGTAACCAAGTGTATAGTGCCATCAGGAGAGACTAGTATTCACTAAGTTTATAGTGCCATTAGGAGAGACCAGTAACCACCAAGTGTATAGTGCCATCAGGAGAGACCAGTAACCACCAAGTGTATAGTACCATGAGGGGAGCCAAGTAACCAACTGTATGGTACCATCAGGAGAGACCAGTAACCAACATTTGTATAGTGACATCAGGAGAGACCAGTAACCACCAAGTCTATAGTGCCATCAAGAGAGACTAGTATTCACTAAGTGTATAGTGCCATTAGGAGAGACCAGTAACCAACAAGTGCATAGTACCATCAGGAGAGACCAGTAACCAACATTTGTATAGTGACATCAGGAGAGACCAGTAACCCCCAAGTCTGTAGTGCCATCAGGAGAGACTAGTATTCACTAAGTGTATAGTGCCTTTAGGAGAGACCAGTAACCACCAAGTGTATAGTGCCATGAGGGGAGCCAAGTAACCACCAAGTGTATAGTACCATCAGGAGAGACCAGTAACCACCAAGTGTATAGTGCCATCAGGAGAGACCAGTAACCAACAAGTGTATAGTGCCATCAGGAGTGACCAGTAACCCCAAGTGTATAGTGCCATCAGGAGAGACTAGTAAACACCAAATGTAAAGTGCCATCAAGAGAGACCAGTACACGCCAAGTGTATAGTGCCATCAGGAGAGACCAGTAACCACCAAGTGTATAGTGCCATCAGGAGAGACTGGTAACTAGAGTTGAGCGCGGTTCGTGGTTCTCCAGTTCGCGGTTCGAGTGATTTTGGGGGCTGTTCTAGATCGAACTAGAACTCGAGCTTTTTGCTAAAGCTCGATAGTTCTAGTTACGTTCGAGAACGGTTCTAGCAGCAAAAAGCCAAGCTAATTACTAGCTGGCTTTCCGCTGTAATAGTGTAAGTCACTCTGTGACTCACACTATAATGAAATTTCTTGCGTATAGTGTGCGGGAACAGCGAATTCAGATCACTGCTGCTTTTTTTTTTTTTCCTTGTCTTCCTTCCCTAAGCGCGCGCGTGTAGTAGGGCGGGCCAGCATGTCAGCCAATCCCAGACACACACACAGCTAAGTGGACTTTTAGCCAGAGAAGCAACTGCATGTGTGATAGGATGTCCATGTGACATGTCCCTGCATTATAAATACGGGCATCTGCCCGTCTGGACGCCATTACCTGCCTTCTGCGTCTGGGTGTCAGTCACCGCTGGCGTACCTCCTGTCTCCGAAACTGCTGTGTATGCTCTATACACAGCGCTATAAAGAATAGGGATAGAAGTTTCTTTAAGCTCCTGTAAGGGCTAATTACAGCAGGCTCAGAGCCATAGGTGACAGTCAGGTCCGTGGAAACAGATTTTAACAGCTACACAAGATAACAGCGTCTGTGTAGCTAAGGTCAGGGATTTCCTCGCTGCATTTCCCCATTAGGAGGGATATAAAGTCAGGCTTCCTTTCCTCTACCCAGACCCACAACCCTGCCAGTGTACCCTCCTGTCCTTTGCACACTCAAGCTCATTGTTACTAAGCCATTATACTAGCAAACACTGAGTAAACGTAGTGGCATCCAAAAAGTGGCTGTTGGACTTCCATTAGTGTCCCACTAGTGCAAAGCTATTTGCAGAACCTCTGCATTGCACACTCAAACTCATTGTTACTAAGCCATTATACTAGCAAACAGTGAGTAAACTTAGTGGCATCCTAAAAGTGGCAGTTGGACTTCCATTATTGACCCACTGGTGCAAATCTATTTGCAGCACCACTGCATTGCACACTCAAACTCATTGTTACTAAGCCATTATACTAGCAAACACTGAGTAAACTTAGTGGCATCCTAAAAGTGGCTGTTGGACTTCCATTAGTGTCCCACTAGTGGAAATCTATTTGCAGAACCTCTGCATTGCACACTCAAACTCATTTTTACTAAGCTATTATACTAGCAAACTGTGCTGCCATTTTAAGGGCCATTGTTTCATTGTCCGGGATAGTTATTGTTGTTTATTCTGCGGTCAATAAAGGTAGACCACCGCTGCAATCTACATCACCTCTCAATTTTTACTACCACATTTTAAGTGCACAATCTTGTCGCAATCAAAATGAGTGGCAAAATGACAGATGCTGGTGGAAAGGGGAAGAGGCATGTTGGAAAAGGAAAAAAAGGGTTTGTCCGTGGGGAAGGTGGCAAAGCTCCATTAACATCTGCTGAAGATAGACCATCTTCCAGCAAAAGTAAGATGTCTACTACTTACTGTGGACAATCCGTTGTGCTCCCTTTTTTACGGACACGAACAACTGGAACAAAGGTAGATGATGGCCAGAAAAGGAAAATGCTTGAATGGATCTCAAGTGGTCCAACAAGTGCCCTCTCCGCCACCTCAACTACCGCATCCAAAAAACACCAGTCCTCTGAGTTGTTATCCCAATCACACTTGCTTTCTCCCAGCTCTGAAGTCTCCATCCGCCCTGCACAGTATGGTGGAACTGAGATGGCTGAGTCTGCAGAGCTGTTCAGTCACACTATAGCCTGGGAATCAGAGGTCTGCTCCCAAGCTACAGTGAGTACAGACCAGGAAATGGTCTGCAGTGATGCCCAGAACCTTTGTGACTCTGATTCAGGCCGTGAGGACCAAGTTTCTGAGCATAATGTTGACCCTTTTTCACAAACTGTAACACCTGTTGTTATAGACAATGAGGAACATACTGATGACGATGAGACGCAGATACCAGATTGGGATGACAACTTAAATATTCGGTCAGGGCAAGAAGAGGCTCGGTCTGAGGGTGAGGGGAGTGCAAACACAACAATTGATGAGGAAGTTCTAGATCCCACCTACTGTCAACCCACAGTCAGGCACTCGAGGAGGTCAACAGAGGCAGTGGAGGAGGATGCAACTGACGACGAAGTTACCTTGCGCCTTCCTGGACAGAGTCGGAGCACTGGTAGCACGTCTACAACTGCATCCTCAGCCACCACTCTGCCTCTGAGCACTAGTCGGGGTGGATCAGCAGGTCGCATGCCCTCTAAGCCTTGCCTAGCCTGGTCCTTTTTTGACATAGCAAAAGATCGCCCAAATTATGTGATCTGTAAAATTTGTCGTGCTTCTGTTAGTAGAGGGCAAAACCTCAGCAGTTTGACAACTTCTTCCATGAATCGTCACATGAATAAATATCATATGTCCCAGTGGGAAGCTCACCGTGCTGCAATGCAGCCTAGCAGAGCGAACCATCCACCGCCTGCCCCTTCCAGTGCATCTGCGCGCTCTTCATCTTCTAGGACTGTGGGGACAGCTGTCACACCTGGTTTTCCACGCACAACTTCTATCACTGTAACCGCAACTGGCAGTTTGCTTGGTAGGTCGTCAGTTGGTTTGGAAGGGGAAACAAGTGCGTGTGTACAGCTCTCTCAGACATCGATAGCACCAACGTTGGATGAAGGCAACATCATGTCTACGCCTACACTTTCCTCACAAACCTGCATTTTTCCAGGGACACCCTACTCAACACCGTCTACACACAGCAGCCAGATCTCTGTCCCTCAGATGTGGACAAATAAAAGGCTATTTCCTGCGACCCATGACAAAGCTAAGAGGTTGACTTTATCCCTCTGTAAGCTCTTGGCTACCGAAATGCTGCCTTTCCGCCTGGTGGATACACAGGATTTTAGAGACCTTATGTCTGTCGCTGTGCCCCAGTACCAGATGCCCAGTCGCCACTACTTCTCTAAGAAAGGTGTGCTTACGCTACACCAGCATGTCGCACACAACATCACCGCTTCCTTGAGAAACTCTGTGTGTGAACGGGTGCATTTCACCACCGATACTTGGACCAGTAAGCATGGACAGGGACGTTACATGTCGCTGACTGGGTACTGGGTAACTATGGTGATAGATGGTAAAGGGTCTGCTGCACAAGTCTTGCCATCCCCACGACTTGTGTGTCAATCCTCTGTCTGTCCAAGTTCCGCCACTGCTTCTGCCTCCTCCACCTCGTCTGGGCCCTCCACCTCCTCCCCAAGCCTGCCTGGTCAGGCCACCAGCGTTTTAACTGCGCAGAAGGAATCACGCACCCCTCATTACTATGCTGGCAGCAGAGCGCAACGGCATCAGGCGGTCTTTAGCTTGACATGTCTTGGAAATAGGAGTCACACAGCGGCTGAGTTGTGGGCAGCTCTGGAGACTGAGTTTAATAAATGGTTGTCTCCACTCAACCTGCAGCCTGGTAAGGCCGCGTGCGACAATGCTGCAAACCTGGGTGCGGCCCTTCGCCTGGGCAAGGTGACACACGTGCCTTGTATGGCTCACGTGTTGAACCTTGTTGTCCAGCAATTTTTAACACACTATTCCGGCCTAGATGGCCTTCTGAACAGGGCACGAAAACTGTCTGCTCACTTCCGACGTTCAACCACCACTGCTGAGCGACTTGCATCGCTCCAGAAATCTTTCGGCCTGCCGGTTCATCGCCTGAAATGCGATGTGGCGACACGCTGGAATTCGACTCTCCACATGTTACAGCGACTGTGGCAGCACCGTCGAGCCCTTGTGCAATACGTCATGACGTATAGCCTGGGCCAACGAGATGCAGAGGTGGGGAAGATCACTCTGATGGAGTGGTCTCAGATCAAGGACCTATGCACCCTTCTGCACAGTTTCGACATGGTGACGAATATGTTTAGCGCTGACAATGCCATTATCAGCATGACAATTCCAGTCATTTACATGCTGGAGCACACGCTAAACACTATTCGGAGTCAGGGGGTGGGACAACAGGAAGGGGAGGAACTACAGGAGGATTCATATGCGCAAGAGACAACAACATCACCAAGGTCCAGACGTTCATCATCACCAATGCGGCAGGCATGGGACCATGGGGGACAGGGATCAACAAGGGCGCATGGTAGCAGGCAAAATGTTGAGGAAGATGCAGGAGAACATGAAGAAATGGAGGACGAACTGTCCATGGACATGGAAGACTCAGCAGATGAGAGAGACCTTGGTCAAATTTCAGTTGAAAGAGGTTGGGGGGAGATGTCAGAGGAAGAAAGAACGGTTAGCACCTCTATGCCACAAACACAGCGTGGACTTGGTCCGCATGGCTGCGCAAGACACATGAGCGCCTTCTTGCTGCACTACCTCCAACATGACCCTCGTATTGTCAAAATTAGAAGTGATGATGACTACTGGCTTGCCACACTATTAGATCCCCGGTACAAGTCCAAATTTTGTGACATAATTCCAGCCATAGAAAGGGACGCACGTATGCAGGAGTATCAGCAGAAGCTGTTACTCGATCTTAGCTCGGCTTTTCCACCAAACAACCGTGGTGCAGGGAGTGAATCTCCCAGTTGTAACTTGACAAACATGGGACGGTCTCGTCATCTTCAACAGTCTATCCGTACCAATAGCACCGTATCTGGTGCTGGTAACAGCAATTTTATTGAATCTTTTCATAATTTTTTTAGACCATCCTTTGCAAGGCCACCAGAGTCAACAAGTCTGACACATAGTCAACGGCTGGAGAGGATGATACAGGAGTATCTCCAAATGAACATTGATGCCATTACTTTGCAAATGGAGCCTTGCTCATTTTGGGCTTCAAATCTTGAAAAATGGCCAGAGCTCTCTACTTACGCCTTGGAGATTTTGTCGTGTCCAGCTGCCAGCGTTGTCTCTGAACGTGTCTTCAGTGCTGCTGGGTGTGTGCTGACAGATAAGCGCACACGTCTGTCCAGTGACAATGTGGACAGACTAACGTTCATCAAAATGAACAAATCATGGATCCACAAGGAATTTACTACCCCTGTGTCATCCTGGGGAGAGTAAATGCTTGTGGATTTGGAATGTGCGTGATGCAAATCTAGCTGTGAAGTGTACAACTGGGCACAAGTGCTGCCACTGAAGGTATGGGTGTGTGTGTGGCCCAATTTTTGGAAAAAAGGGAGACTCCGCTTGGAGTAACCCTTGCTTGCTGTGTTTTTTAAAAGGAGCCAAGATGAACAAGTCATGGTTCAGCAAAGACTTTGCTACCTACCCCGGTGTCATCCTGGGGACGGTTAAGGATGGCGTATTTTTGAATGTGCTTGATGCAAATCTAGCTGTGAAGTGTACAACTGGGGCACAAGTGCTGCCACTGAAGGGGTGGGTGTGTGTGTGGCCCAATTTTTGGAAAAAAGGGAGACTCCGCTTTGAGTCACCTTGCGGTGTTTTACATGATTTTAGAAGGGCGTGCCATGCCTATATCTGTGTCTCCTCCTCTTTTTCCTTGTCCAGCTTTTTTATTTTCGCATGAGGATATGTCCTTGTCACTTTCCCATGTGTTTGTGTTGTGTTGTGAGTTGTTTGTCACCTTTTGGACACCTTTGAGGGTGTTTTCTAGGTGTTTTTATGTGTTTGTGATTGCCTCCCATTGTTTCCTATGCGGTTCGAGTGGTTCGCCGAACCGAACTCGAACGAGACCTCCGTCGGCGAACCGAACTCGAGCCGAACCACGGCCGGTTCGCTCATCTCTACTGGTAACCACCAAGTGTATAGTGCCATCAGGAGTGACCAGTAACTACCAAGTGTAGAGTGCCGCTTAGTAAACTTGCGTCAATAATTTCCTTTTCTTTTCTTTTCTTCTTTCTTTCTTCTTCTCCTCTCATTTTCTTACTTTGGTAGCCAAATACGTCTGAATTTGGAAAACCATTAGTGAAGATGTTATATGTATTGACATTTATGAGTTTATAGCAACTATTGATCTCATACTATCTCTAAATAATTTCATTTCACTGTTCTCCCTTTCCTTTTTCCCTCCCTTCACTTTCCATACCTGCTTCCTGATTCCCCTTATTAAAGGCCTTTCCTTATTTTCTCCTTCCCACTATCCCTTCTCCCAAAGTTTAAAATGATTATAAACTACCATAAAATTACATTGATTTACTGCTGTGATTATGGGTCATGTATCATTTTGTGTGGGTTCATATTTTGGGGTGGTGGTCTGTCTATTTGATGTATTGTTTATTCTGTCTGTAGTGTTATAACTCCTTGAAGTGCTTTGGTCGCTAGGTGTGGGGGCGTGGACCTGTAATCCACCAAAGCTCTCTACTTACCTGAAGGATTAGTGATTCAGTCTGGCTGAGCAGGAGAAGAGAGAGGTAGTCTGTTTGAGAACTTCAAGATAAGCAGGACGAGTCATCCTCTGGGGCAGTAACTGTGGCTCCCCAGAGAGACCTGGATATTTATCGCACACTGGACTATATTCGTGTTTCTGGACTATTTTTACCCTCTGTATGGTGGATTATGTTATGGACTGTTTGATTTGCTTGGAATAAACGTTCTTTGGATTGTCACTGATCTCTCGCTCTGTTGATTGTGTGATATGGGAGAAGGACCCTGTCACAACCGCTATATATATTTAATCTTGATGAATGTTCTATACTGAATTATTTTCTTTATGCAATAAAAATTATTGAAACACAGTCAAGAATTTGTGTCACCGTTACATGAAATTTAAAGTCCTATATTACTGTCAGTAATTTCTTTAGCTTAAACTATTTAACTTGTGCCCCAGTCTTATAGTGGGGCCAAATTTTGGGCACAATCTCATGAACTATTTCTTTAGTTTGATCTTTTCCATTCTGGCAGTCATCACTTTTTTTTTATGGAGATGGAGTTGTATAAGGCTTTTTTGAAGGATGAATTGGACTTCATCAAACTGTCATGTTTTCGTACACATCTAAAACCATCTTGATTATATGAGTCTTTACCTTGAAAAAAGTGCAGAAAACAAGTCAATTCTGGTTCAGCTTTTGCTTTCATTTTAATTGCCATATGCTGATTGTTATAACTGAAGTTATAAATTAATTGTACATATAATAGGAGTATATTATTTTATAAATCGAGACCTACGGGCATATCTTGTTATGGGGGGACTGGCAGATTAGGATAAGGTGGTAATATCCCAATCGCCAGTCGGGGTCCACCGTGTTCCAGATGACAAAGGAGCTGCTGGCAACCCGAAGATTAGGTGGAGAATACAGAGCTGGGTGGCTCTGAAATAACACAGAAGACCTGGGCACCGGTCACTTGTGTAGGGACACGTCAGACTGGACGACAGCCCAGCTAGCGTTTCGGTGCACCTGTGGTGCTACACCGAACATGTGTGCAGGGAACACGTCAGGCTGGGTGGTGACCAGGTAGCATTGACCAGAAGACCGCCGCGAAAGAGCCCTGTTTGCCACGTGTATACGACACGTCAGACCGAGCAGTCCCCCAATTACCGTTTCTGGACACCGGGGCCCTCAACTGGCCACGTGTGTGCAGGAAACATCAGGCCAGGTGGTCACACTGGTAGCGTTGACTGGAAAGCCGATACACGGAGGATAGGTGGCGCAGCAGTCGCAGCCCAGTTTACTCATCGCGGCTGCACTAGCTGGACTGTATGGTAGGAGGTGGAAGTGCGGCGCCTGACCCTACCAGGTATCTTGGCGTGACAAGCAGAGGATGCCTATCCCTGTCTACCGCTTCCAATCTAGTGGTTATGGCCACAAAGAGACTCAGTGCATGGAGGTGTGCACAAGAAATGGCATAAGAAGACTGCACCCCTCCATGCTGTCTCCAGCCCCTTTTATCACCTAGGGTCCACCCCAAATCCAGGGTGGACCACAATGGCACCTCCAGGAGTCAATAGCGGAGTGCCACGTCATCAGTGACATCACCAGCAGCCTATCCGGAAGGGCCACGTCACTGATGACCTCATGGCTGCCACACCCCAAACACCTCACCAGTCATCGTCTGATGACCAATGGTGAGGTGCCGTGTCATAGAGACGGGCCTCCACGAGCCAGTCCGGAGTGACCACATCATCAGGACACCTGATGCGTGCCGGCCTATCAGGGCCTGCCATCTCAAGGACATGCCCAGTGAGGTCCTTACCGGACCTAGCCTCTGATGCACTAAGTGCCTGAGCATGCTCAGTAGCCTGAACAACAGTCTCAGAAATCAGACTATCTGCCTGAGCATGCTCAGTAGGCACAACACAGGACTTAGACACGGCACGATGTCCAAGTCCTTGTGCAAAGAGGCTTTTCACACTAAGTGTAGGAGCATGCTCCGTAGCCTGAACCGAGGACTTAGCCTCAGAAATGGCACTATCAGGCTGAGCATGCTCACTAGGCGAAACACTAGACTTAAGCTCTGGCTGGGGTAAATCGACACACGAATGTGCACTAGCCGCCTCTCCATACTTAGACGTGGAAGAAGAAGCAGCCAGCTGAATGACCCGAGGCATGGCCAAAAATGGCGGCCGGCACCTGGGCGCAACTGGAACCGCAGCAGGCTGCTTGTGGCTACAGCTGTCCCAATTCATAACAACATTATAATAACCTTAGCATAATTTTTTTATTATTTTTATTTCTTAGGAATCTAACAACAAGATTAAGGAACTGTTAAAGCATGCGCTTGGTGTCGGGAAGGTTGAAGAGTGTCAACAATCCAGTCTACTTTGGTCACCAAATGTCAATAAAAGAACTAACTTGACGTTACTTAAATGTCTATTTAGGATGTTAAAATCTGTTCCATTTGACTTTCACAATTTGTCTAATAGCTCCTTTAACTTCCTTGTTCCTCAGGCTATAAACAATTGGGTTTAACATGGGAACCGCAGCCACGTAGAGCAGAGAAGTAAATTTGTCCTCATCCGAGGAATGATCAGACAGTGACTTCATGTACAAAAATAAGATTGGTCCATAGAAAACTACAACAGAAGTCAGATGGGATGAGCAGCTAGAGAAGGTTTTGAATCGACCCTTAAGAGAACGTATCTTCAGAATGGAGGAGATAATGTGCAAATAGGAGAACATGAACAATAAAAAAGTAAGAAAGACCAAACATATGTCTTCAATAAACAGAACCATTTCCAGACTCGTAGTGTCGCTGCTGGAAAGGCTCATTATCGCTCTGATCTCACAGAAGAAGTGGTTGATTTCAGAAGAACGGCAGAACAATAGACCGTATGTGAGCAATGTAAACATCAGGGAGTTCAGGGTGCTCATAAGCAAGGAAGAGGCGGCCATCACAATGCACATTTTTTTGCTCATCAACAAAGGATAATGTAAAGGGGAACAGATCGCAACGTACCGGTCATAGGCCATACAGGTCAGGATCAAAATCTCCTCATCAACACAGAGAATAAAGAAATACAATTGTGTCATACAGCCCGAAAAATAAATCGTTGTGTCTGCTGTTAAAGTAATTGACAGCAAATTTGGGAAAATTGTGGAAATGAATGTGGCATCAACAATAGACAGGTTACATAGAAGGAAGTACATCGGAGTGTGAAGTTGAGGCACGGCAGTGACCAGAGATGCAATAAGCAAGTTTCCACATACAACTAACAAGTATATTAACAAAAACCCAATAAATGTAATATACGTCATGTCTCCAGAGGTGGAAAATGCGAGAATGTGGAATTCCAGGACTGTAGTGTTATCACAACTGATCATTTTGAAGGCCTAAAAATATAAAGACAATTAATCCAGAATTTGAAATTTGTGGCTAATTTGTGCTACACCTGTTTGTAGGTCATGTAGGGTATTGCAGGTCAACCCCTGAGCTGTGGTACATTCATACACAACTAATAGGAAGGAGCTACAAGATTTTGAGATTAAATCAGTCATTTCCTCTTCATATTGGACAACCCCTTTAAGATATTAATTGCCTATCTGTAGAAAAGGCCAACAATGTACAAATAGTGGGAATGTAACCACTGCGAGTGCTAGAACAAAGAATCGGTTGTACATAGAAAGTACCAAGCCCCTTTGGTGTCTAGTGTTTTTTCCCGAAAATAAGTTCTACCCTGAAAATAAGCCCTGGCAGGATTTTTCAGCCCTTTAGAGTATGCTTAAAATACAAACCCTACTCCAAAAATAAGCCCTAGGTGTTGTTCAATAATGAAGTCTCCAGGCAACTAAAAAAATTAAAGAATACACCAGGACACGTCATTAAAGAAAGCAGACATCCCCAAAAGAGAGAAGAAAGAACCAAAAGAGATAAGACAGCCCCCCCAAAAAAGCAGACAGCACACCCAAAAAAATCGCACTCACCAGAACCCAAACAACTGTAGCTGGCAAGTGGCGACGGTGGATGGGTTCTCCCACAATGATCTGGATTGCTGTCATGGTTCCTTACCATTTCGCTCACACACACAATGGGTCTCCGTATCACTTTTTGCTCTCACTAACTCTACCAAAGTGGCATTGCTTCTGGCAGGGGCAGTAACCGCTGTGCAACACAGAAGGAGTGACTTCTGTGCAAAACAGAGAGAATAAATCTGTAGAATGCAGGGGCAGTGACCACTGCGGAATGCAGAGGGACATGACAGTGAAGCAGACCTGTATGTGAGAGCCCATTAACTTGCCAACTCTACATGACCGGAGTCTGGTAAGTGCAGTTTCCCGGGGGAGATATCTGCCTTATCTTGGGGGTAAATTTAGCAGTACATAGGGAATAGCCATGTTTCCCCAAAAATAAGCCGTACCCCGAAAATACGCCCTAGCACATTTTTCAGAGCAAAAGGTTATTTAAGACCCTGCTTTATTTTTGAGGAAACACAGTATCAGCTGTACTTAGCATTTTTATGAGTTGTGATGTTTGATCCTATGCTAGCATTTAATGAGAGTCAAAGCCCCCAACAATCAGACATAGTCAAATGATGAGACTTAAAGGGTTAAGGCCCCGTTACACGCAATGACGTATCTAACGATATATCGCCAGGGTCACAGATTCTGTGACGTGCATCCGGCATCGTTAGCGACGTCGTTGCGTGTGACAGCAAGGAACGACCGTTAATGATGGAAAATCCTCACCTTATTGTCCATCGATGACACGTAGTTACTTTTCAAATTATCGTTGATTGTAGAAGACGCAGGTTGTTCGTCATTCCCGAGGCAGCACACATCGCTACGTGTGACACCTCGAGAGCGACGAACTACAGCTTACCTGCAGCCGCCGGCAACGTGGAAGGAAGCAGGTGGGCGGTATGTTACGTCCCGCTCATCTCCGCCCCTCCGCTTCTATTTTGCGGCCGTTTAGTGACGCCGCTGTGACGCCGCATGCACCGCCGCATGCACCGCCCCCTTAGAAAGCAACGTCGGTAGGCAGGTAAGTCCCGTGTGACGGCTCCTATCGATTTTGTGCACCATGGGCAGCGATTTGCCTGTGACGCACAAACGACAGGGGCAGGTGCTTTCACCAGCAATATCGCTAGCGATATCGCTGCGTGTAACACCCCCTTTATTCCCATCTCCAAAATGCTATCCCAATATGTCATAGGTGTAATAATAATAATAATATTAGCAAATACCTCCAATTAGATATGTAGTGTAGTGTTTATAATTCACTATGTCGCTTACCACATGTTCATGGGATTGCAGGACCTTAGGTATCCATGGTTATGACCACTAGCAACTAACTATATGTCGTTAGGTCACAACCATGGATACCTAAACTTATCCAACCATGAATACCTAAGGTCCTGCAATGCCCTGAACATGAGGTAAACGACATAGTGAATCAGAAGAACTAAAATACATTATTATTACACCTACTAAATATAAGGATAGGATCTTGGAGATGGAAATAACCCCTTATTGTTTTAAGTAAGATAACCACTTTCAGCCATCTCTAAGACTTCATTCATATGGACGTATTTGAAAACTGTACCTAAGGATCTAAAAGAAGGACATCATGGTCGGAAAAATAGAAGGAACAAGGTGAAGAGGAAGACCAGCAACTCCATGGCCTAATACTATAAAAAAAAACGGTGGAGAAGTCCCTGGTGGACCTATCTAGGCTTGGACAAGATCGATCTTCCTACAGAGGTCAAGTCACCATGGCTTGAGATCAAGCTAAAGGCTGTTTAAAGAAAGAAGATCCTACTGATGATTCATCAATGTCTGTAGATGAAAAAACCCTTTTACCTTGAGTAGTTATATTTCCTTGACTCATATAACAAATATATGTAACATCTTTCAGTGTTTCTGCATTTCTAAACCTTTCAAGTTATATACCTTGTATAAAGTACACGTCTCAGCTGAATAACAAGATTTATAACAGTGAAATTTCAGCTGTGCAGATGTTATAAAACTTTGCACCCAGTACACATGTTGCTCCATCTCCCCCTAGTTTATTCTACCCCTATGGCCCAATTCATCATAAGCATTTTTTGTGATAGCAAACTTAATATTTTTTGCACCAAATTCTTCAAAATGGCACAAGTGGTTCATGAATTTTGAGCAAAATCAATGCCCCTTATTTTTGTCCTTGACCTCTTTTTTTTGCATCTTTATGGAGAAAAAAAAAAATATTTTTTCCACTAAAATAGGAGCAAAATATGAGCAAAAGTTTGAAGCATTTAAGAAATATCTCTTTGGGTCAATGTAGAACATTTACTCCAGAATTTATTTACGTTTTAAAAAAAGTCTTAAATGATGAATTTGCCGCACACATCTGGGATGCAAAATCAAACCCACATTGCCAAACATTAAAAAAAAACCTGAACACATAAAATAGGCTTAAAAAGGCATACGTTAAAAGAAGAATTTAGTGTAAAACTACCCAAAAATAGATAAAAAAAGAACAATTGCAATAATGGATTGTGCACTAAGTGTCTTGTAAGACAACAAGATATTCCGAAAGAAAGTTGACCTCTATAGACCTTCTTGTTCTCCTCAATATTAGTTCTGGTCTCGAGCACCATTCTGTAAAGTAGACTACAATATTGTGCCTTAAGTGAATGAATAAAATACTGTATGAATAATATTACCAGAAGTCTTGAAACATTCTCACTTGTAAGGAGCGTTGTTTGCCTCAGTGGTTTATATCAGGTGTGAAATCCAGGACCTTGGTAGATTAGCCATGGAGATACCTTCACATCATGTTTAGAATAGTGTTGAATATTTCTGATCACGATCAATGAATGGCTATAATAGTTTTAAAATATTACTCTGCTTTCAAATTTATAAAGACATCATTTTCCTTAGGGGGGAAAAAAGATTAATGAACCCCAATGGAGCTCTCTCGAGCTTGTTATCATCACCCATTTGTGTAATGATGAAAAAACAGTTTAGAATACAATTAAAATGGGACATTTGTCATCTGGTGTGAGTGGTCTTTGTTTCAAAAAACAGTTGCAGATCAAAATGAATAAAAATATAAAATATACTTTTTTCTCCCCACCCAGTAAAGAATTGCAAATTTTTTTCTGGTTACAACCGTCGTTTAGGCATTGAAAGTTAATGGGTGCAGATCATTCTACTGTACTAACAAGTGAATGTTCCATGACACTTGCAGCAACTAAACAGTAATTCATCTTCAACCAATTAACAGGATTGACCACTACTTGGACAACCCCTTCTCATTTCCCATGTTTGCCCCAGAAAAATAAATAAACCTATACTCACTTCCGTTTCCAGCGCACTTTCAGCAGTGTCTGAAGTCGCGTTCCCAGGGCTCATGTGACATTGTTATGACATGTGGGCCCCGGGATCAATCAGGCACTGATTGGTTTCGGGGCTTGCTTGTCATAACACTGTCACGTGGGTACCAGGAATGCAACTTAATACATCACGGGAACCATAGCCACACCGGAGGTGAGTATGGGCTTATTTTTTTTTTATGGGGGCGAACAAGTGCAACTCGCAGTGCATATACAATTCTCCTTAAATCATTCCTATCAAACCCAGCTCAGTCCAAAACTTTTAAAAATTAAACCAAACAAGCCACACCACTGACCCCAGTACATCCATGTCCAGTTGTACCAATTCATCACCTGACTTTCCCAGACTAATAACGCACACATTTTTTTTCCACTCATGTGTAGCCTTCCTAGGTTTGAGTTTAGCACCACCTAGATCTTTTTGGCTTCCTCCCAGGACTAATGTCTTTCAAAGCCCCAGGAGATGGCCCAATACTGACCAAGACCAGACATGTATATGAGCGCAGATACACCTCTCCAGTGAAAGTCATGACAGAGTTCTACAAGTTGCTGACTTCTTCAACTAAGACCGATGACTTCAGCTAAGACCATTCCAGCGTAAGCTCTAAGACACCAATTATTTGACAAGTTACTTTACCATCTGCTTTCATTCCTTAGACCTCATTTGGAGACAAATGATCCATTGTGCAGCATTCATAAGTACTTTCTGCACACAATCTGTCCTTTAGTCAACCGCCTCATCTATTATGGACAGGCCAATTGTCACGCCTGCCTGGATCCACAGACTCAGATGGGCTGTAATGGAGGGAAGCCACTCACCAAGCAGGACCCCCAGAACCCTGAAACCCTTTAACTCCTATACAGGGATTTGGAATTACACAGGGCTCTGGTGATCACTACCTGTGGAAGGCTGCAGTCTGATGAGAGTAGTAGTCAGGCAGGGTCAAACCAAGAATTGCGGAACAGGGACAGAATCGGCAGGCAATGACGTAGTCAGCAAACGTAGCAGAGGTCAAATCCGGATCGGGCAGCAAGGTACAAAAACAGTAGGCAGGAGGGTAGTTAGAAAACACGGAGAAGTCAGCACACAGGAATAACCAAACAGAATAGGACGTAACAGGAGCCAGGAAAATCAGAACTATCTCTGGCAGTGGTCATGTGACAGGAGGGGGAATAAGAAAGGTGTGGTGTCTTCCCATTGGCTGTAGCTGAACGCTGGCAACTTCAGCTGGAAGACACATGCCAACCACAGTCAGACAGCGGTACTGCAGATCCCAAGATAACCCAGCCCAGTGGATGATCAGAGCCTGCGCCCACCGATCTTGCTGGCATCGACTCCTCTCCCATCACCAGCACCATCCACGGTAGGCACACGGCGTCGCCTGGCGATCAGAGCAGAAGTCGCTGGAGCAGACTCCGGCGGTGACCTAACACCACTCCAATGTCTCCATCCACTGACACTCCCCCAGTGAACAAGCTTCAGTTAGCTGGTGTACCGCCAGTAGACAGATCTCAGGCCTACTTAATTTAGTGCTACCGCAGGTCAACTTGGCTCCGGAGGCGTACTCTTCACACAACCTTTTATCATTTCCTCTCTGCTTCTACAAACCCAATAGTTTTTTTAAAAAGCTAAGCAGGCTATCAAATAGTCAACCAGTCTTTTAAAGATGAACAAAGAGCATAAGTAGTCTCTTTACCAAAAGAGGATTACATGCTTTTACTGCTTGCATGCTCACCCGCTTTACTTCTTTCCTTGGTGTAACAAGTGGCATCCATGGCATTTACCACCATCTTGTTAGCTAGTGGTCTCATTGTCTTTAGAACCAAATATGAGGTTTTGGAGTCTTCCATTGTATTACCCTCAAATACTTTTAAATGTGTCCATGTGGGACTCAAACCTGATATGAGTTTATCTAATCATTTCATCAGTTTCCGCTTATCTATCATCAGTGGCTTCTTTCTTTTTCTATGGAAATTTATAGTGGTGTAAAATACCCCTAAATAGTAATTGTAGGTAATTATCATGTCTCTTTGGACTAACCTAAGACACTTGTGCTGTAATTCCTTTCCCTGCACCAAAGGATAAGGTGAGGTACCAAGAGCACAGAGCAAAGGGCACCTGTCCAGACTATATAGACCAAAGAACCACTAGAAGGATTGATGATTGACTATCTCTCCGTAGGACAATTGGCTTGGGGACCTCGATAGTGCTTGGTCATGACTCACCACTTTTCCAAATTTGCTTTGGTCACCCCAACTAGAGATCAGACCTCTAAATCTGCTGTGAGAGCCATCTGTCAAGATTTCATCCTGATGGCACCCCGACAGATAGGGGGTGAGGTGAGGAAGTGGTGTGAGAGTGGGAGAAACTGAAAGTTCGGTCGATTAAGTAGGAGGAGATCCAGGATAGGGCCAAGTCTGTGATTCCTAGAGATGAGAGAATTTGTAGTAGAAGGGAATGGTCTACTTTGTTAAAGACAGAGGACAGGTCCAGGAGGAGGAGGACAGAGTAGTGTCGCTTGGCTTTGGCGGTTAGTAGGTCATTAGTGACTTTAGTTAGGGCAGTTTCAGTGGAATGATGCGGTCAGAAGCCAGATTGTAGACAGTCAAAGAGGGAGCAGGAAGAGAGGTATGAGGATAATTCAAGATGGACATGTTGTTCCAGTAGTTTTGAGGCATAGGGGAAAAGTGATATGGGGCAATAGCTTGACACAGAGGAAGGGTCAAGGGAGGGCTTTTTGAGGATGGTGTAATGGAGGCATGTTTAAAGCATGAGGGGAATACACCAGTTGTTAGTGATAGGTTGAAGAGATGGGTTAGGGTTGGGATGAAGACTGTGGTAAGATTGGGGATGAGGTGGGATGGGAATGGATCAAGCGGACAGGTGGTGAGATGTGATCTTGAGAGCAGAGTGGAAAGATGATCTTCTGTCATGGTGGAGAAGCTAAATTTGGAGGAAAAAGGCTGAAACTACTCTATGATCACAACTAAATTGCCTTTGCTATTCGGGCTGCAAGGCTACCATGCTCTAGTTACCTAGGCCTACGCTAAACCCTATTGGAGGTGTACACCGGTAAAAAACAAGGTAACGCTATGGACAAGGACAAGGTCCATTCCTGGCAGCTCAATACTGCAACATTTGGGTGGCTCGTTGGTGTGCACTCTTCTTCTTGAATTCTGCTCTGCAGAGGTATCTTCACCTCTGATACATTTAACTGGTTGGTGGTGAAACAAAGAGGACTAGTAAGGACAGCAACAACTAAGGCTACTTTTACACATCAGTTTTTTGCAATCAGGCACAATCCGGTTTGTGCCTGATGCAACCGATCCGTCTCAGAGTGTTTAAAAACTGATGCGACAGATCCGGTAAAAAAACGGATCCGTTTTTTTTTTAAAGCTGAGAGAGAAAGAGACTCCATCATAATTGCACACGCAGGCACTCCCGCACGCATCATCATCGCACATAAACCGGCACTCCCGCACTCATCATTACCGCACATACACCGGCACTCCCGCACGCACCATCACTGCACATACACCGGCACTCCCGCACGCACCATCACTGCACATACACCGGCACTCCCGCACGCATCATCCCCGCACACACCCCGACACTCCCGCACCCACCATCACTGCACATACACCGGCACTCCCGCCCCCATCATCACCGCACATACACCGGCACTCCCGCATGCATCATCACTGCACATACACCGGCACTCCCGCACCCACCATCACTGCACATACACCGGCACTCCCGCACGCACCATCACTGCACATACACCGGCACTCCCGCATGCATCATCACTGCACATACACCGGCACTCCCGCACGCACCATCACTGCACATACACTGGCACTCCCGCACGCACCATCATCGCACATACACCAGCACTCCCGCACGCACCATCACTGCACATACACCCCGGCACTGCCGCACACACCATCACTGCACATACACTACACCTGCACTCCCGCACGCACCATCACTGCACAAACACCGGCGTGAGAAAAGAGTCTCGCATTACACCCGCAGCATGCCGCGATTGTTTTCTCGGTCCGATTAGGACTGAGAAAATAATCGCTCATGTGCGCGGACACACAGGCTAAAATTCGTCCGAGGGGAATGCGATGTTTTATCACACTCCACTCGCACCGATTTTCTTAGGCCAGAGAGAGAGAGATGTTTTCTGACAAGCAATGAATTAGATCACTTTTGGGCATGCTCAGAAGTAAAAACCGAATCCGGTACATGCTTAATAATAAATAAAATAATAATAATCTTTATTTCTATAGCGCCAACATATTCCGTAGCGCTTTACATTGCATGCCACCGGATTCGGCGTGCATAGACTTTCATTATGCATCATGCCGCACAGCGCCGCACCCGGCGCGATGCGATTTTTTGTCAGAGACAAAAAACGTTACAAGAGACGTTCCATCCGGCCACCGCATAAGTCAATTACGACAGATCCGGCAAAAGCCGGATGCAACGCAAGGCCATCAGGCACAATCCGGCACTAATACAAATCAATGGGGATAAAACTGATCCGGTGCCGGATCAGTTTTATCCGTTTTTTTCTGGATTGTGCCTGATGGAAAAAAACTGATGTGTGGGGATGCTTATCATTGATAAAGAAACGTACCATATAGGAAGACATGTGACCGCTATCTCTTATGTACAGTTGTAAAGTTACTGTTAAGTAAAAGATTGTTTTTAAACAATTGTTGGTCTCTTTTAGCAAACAAGTTAATATCTGGACCTGGCCAATCCAAGCCATCAGCAACTTGCCGTCTGCACGGACGTACCACCCTTCTGACACAAGTCCACTCCACGCATCTAGCCAGGACCCCATCTTTCATGTAGCGTGTCAGGGTATAAGAGAACAGCACCTCTCCCCCGCTATACTTACACTCTGTGAGTGACACAAAAGCCACTCACATGCAGCATGAAGCCTCCAAAGTGTCTTGGTCAGCCTGCAGCTTCCACACCCTAGATTCAGACACCATAATAAATGAACCCGCTGCAAAGATAAAAATAGAAGTGCCAGCTGACTTCACTATAAGGCATGATATAGGCACAGATAATGCAGACTTTTGGACTTAGGTTACAAGAGGGGAAGCGTACAAACTGTACCCCTCTAATACTGGTGAACTTTGTATTCCACAAGTCAGATTTCTCACTGCCGTCGCCCCCTGGTAGATGTACCCTACGGATTATGCTACCCAAGCTTGATCTCCACTCATCATTAGCTGGAAGACAGTATCACCCCAGATGACCCTGGGTGGACAACAATTAACAATATTCCTGACAATGTGGTCTAGTAGAAGGCGCGCCTTCCTGACTCAACCGATGATGTTATCCACGCTGGAACTTCACTCCTCCTCAGCTGTATAGACTGTCCATCACATATGACAATCAATAGACACCGATGAGCACATCCATAGACTTAATGGAAGACAAATAAAAGTGTAAATTAAATTTATTGCACATTAAGAACAGGGATAAAACTAAGCATTACAGGCTTAACCCTTCTTCAGGTTTAATCAGTATAAAACACTCCTATGTATACACCTTCTCTCTTCCCCCAGAAGTGTAATTCCCCTGTATGTCCTGTGTTTCTTATAAAAAGATATAAAATATTAAATATCATACAAAAATTTCTTTTGAAATGTTCCATCAATAACTTTCACAAAAATATACATAATTTATTAAATTAGTGAAAAAAACCTCTTCCTTATACCAACTAAACAATTTTTTTAACCAAAGGTCTAACCCTTTTGGGCACTGTACTGTATATCTGATATATTGGAAGTGGGGTAATATACTCACTAATTGCCATTTCTCTGGTTTCCCGTGCTGCTCTGGTCTTCTTCTGGGTCATGTGTCTTCTATTCTAACTTGCTGGATCACACTGGAGTCTTGTGTGAGCTGCTAGTCACTTTTCTAATACAAGCCTATGGATGCTTCACAGACTTAAATTGTAATGCGAGTTCCGGCTTACATATAGACAACAGAATTATAGTTGAGTGAGTACCTAACTATTCGTACTCGCTATACTCATAACGGGTACTGTCTAATACTCGAGTATTTATTTCCAATAGCATGTGCAATGCAAGTCAATCGGGAAAAACGCGCAATGTAACGAGTAACCCGAATATCGTACTATTTGTGCGAGTAGCGAATAGTGCAGAATTTGGGTTACTCATTACATTACGAGTATTCCCCATTGACTTGCATTGCACACACTAGTCAGAATGAGTATAGCAAGTACGAATAATTAGGTACTCAATCAACTCTAAACAGAATTCATATAACTCAGAAGAGGAGGGGAGCAGCGCTGAAAACTGGGAACATGATGATCAGTGAGTAGATTATTGCACGTACACTACATTAATACAGTATATATTTACTCAGCTTAAAGGCATTCCTTTTTTTTGGTAGTGCTTCTTTAAGTAAAGAATGAAAAAGAGCAATGCTAAAAGGAAAGGAATTCAAATTTTCACGTCCTTGTATCCAATAAATTAACTAATCGAGGTGTATAGCATTTACAGCTTCCAAACTGCCAAAGAGCCAGAATGACACTTTGCGATTGTGGATAATTTACATTGGCCTGCAATAAATGTAGATTGTTCTCAATAGGAGGTAGGTACACATTAATAATAAAAAGCCCTTCATGATCTTTATTACAGACAGTAAGAGAACGATTGCGCATATGTTGCCCCCCCCACATTCCCTTGCCTAGAGTGGGGTCTCAATTACCATTATTGCATTACCTGATATTAGGAGAAATCAAGATTTATTTTAAATTAATTGTAAATCAATAATTCATGATAGGTTTCTTCTCCTGAATAGTAGGCAATATTAAGGTGCCCTCTTGCAAAGCCAAAAATAATGATTGGCATAACACTCGAGTGACCGGGAAAGTCCCATGCCTCGTGATGGCCACCTCCCTATCTACCCTAGGCCAATCCCAGTGGGAAAACACCTAACTGTGTGTGGTTTGTGAATGTGAGAAACATCAGCAATATTTTCCTCTTCCTTACCCGGAATGAGTACTGCACCTTAAGTGAGATGCAGTACCCTGTGGCGACTGAAGCCTCAGGGGCGCCACACATGCATTTATGGAGGTTAGTCCAAATAGTGGCATTTCAAGTTAGGTTTTTTTAGTCTAGCTGCCCAGATGCTTTTAACCTAGATAGTGGCATTTCAGTTAGGTACCCGGATTATTGAGATTACCTTGCCGTTGGTCTCCGGGCTTACATGCATTGGCCAATACATAAACTAAAAATCTCATTTTTTCATATAGCAGTAATGCAGAACCAGCGTTCCCCTATACGTTGTTGACTTTTTAGTGTGCAGCTGTATGCATCTTATATTTACTATGTTTTTTCAGCTAGCACCTATTCACACTTGTTGGATGTGCGGGTCAGTTTTTTCAAATATTTGTAGTGAGTCTGATTCGCCCACCCCAGGGCCTTAGGTGACTCGGTGTCGGGCCGGACTAGTCCGGGGTAGTCAGCGGTGGCGGAGCCCGACTCTGTGACCCTGGCGGAGTCAATTAATGTGGCTGATGGATGGGGGAGATGATGATGGGAGTTGTAGTTTATTAAAATTCGTGACGCCACCTGTGGTAATTTGCAGCTATAGAGCCGCAGCTGCTGGAAGGGACCTCCGAGGCTGGTGTTATGGCAGCTGAGGTGTTTCTTGCTCTCCACAGGTAAAGCGGGTAACCTTTGGTAAAGTCTATGGTGTTGTTGATGAGGTACAGGACAAAACAGATGACACGGGGCTTACAGTCAAGATGTTTTACTCACTGTTCATTTATGCCCGCAGAGTACCGGTTTCCACCATGATGGGCTCCAGGCAATCTCGAACTCCTCGGTTCTCAGTGCCGGTTGTGAATTCTGCTCTCGTGCACCTTTTTGTTACAAGTGGGTCCCCGTAGCCTGTAGCTTTCAAGGGCCCCTGTTTGGCTTTTTTTTAATCAAAAGTCATGGTCCGGTCGCAGGCAGCACGAACCTTTCAATGGGCTGTATCTCTGTACCAATTCCCAGGCTCTGAGTCTGCTGCTGTGCTTCAGACACTATGGTGGGCCGAGAAACGTGCAATCTTCTCTCCCTGTTGATTTATTAGGCGGGCATGAAGCGTCCCCTAATCTAGGGCTCTACACCCTGTCGGTACTCGATCCTGGTAGTAATCACGCTTTACTCCCCAGCGACCGCACTCCTCCTTTCACCAAAGTCACTAGTCAGCTCTAACTGGAACAGAATGGGGTTTGTCAGCTGTCCCCCTCACTTCTCCTCAAACCGACTGCTCTCCGCACCTGACTGGATCTTCCTGTCAACTGTCACTTCTCTGACAGACTTTCTCACTCTGGACTGTGTTTTCCTGGGCTGAACGATCCGGCTCAGCTCCCAGCTCACACACCACACTACTCGAGTTCTTTCCTCACCGAACTCTCCTAACAGACTCTCTGACTGACTGACTGACTCCTCCCACTCTTTCTACTGACTCCTCCCACACTCCCTTTTTCCAGGCTCCACCCATTCAGGCCAGTGAATGGGACTTAAGGCTCCATCACCGGGTACACTGGTCACTGCTTCTCAGCATTAATGGAGTACCTGCCTTAAACCCTGACCCAATGTGTGACCTAACAATTGGTGTGTGTTGAGAATTGATGTTGTGTAGAACTGAAACTGATCACCCAGGAATTCAGGATGAGCACAGCACCTAAAATCAGGTGCTGTGCCCTGTGGCGTTTGAAGCCTCAGGGGCGCCACAAGTCTCTTTCTGACTGAGCACTCCGCCCTATAAACCAGGCTGTGTTCATAACCTTTATAGCAGGAGTCCTAATTGCCCAAACATGGAGGTTAGTCCAAATAGTGGCATTTCAAGTTAGATTTTTTAGTCTAGCTGCCCAGACACGGATGTTTTTAACCTAGATAGTGGCATTTAAGTTAGGTACCAGGATTATTGAGATTACATTGCTGTTTGTTTCCTGGCTTACATACATTGGCCAATACATAAACTAAAAATCTAATTGTTTCATATAGCAGTAATCCAGTACCAGAGTTCCCCTATACATTGTTGGCTTTTTAGTGTGCAGTTATATGCATCTTATATTTACATATGCATTTAATAACACATAAAGTGACTCCTCATCATTTCAAGATAAATACGGTGACAAACGTTTACAGAAGGGACAGCAGGATGGGTAAACTGCTGTATTGAATCCACCCATCCCAACATTGTAAGCTGCATCAATGTAAAATGTCCCTCATATCCATGATAAGATTTGGAGAATTGGTTATAAAAATAGCTCAATAAGTACTCAGGTTTAAACAGGTAGGTTTTCTTATGGCATTAAATCAAAATTATCAATTGACTATATTTAGTAAAAGAGAAGACACACTCGGAATACAAATATAGAAAACACAAAACAGAGGAGGAGAGGATATAAAGGGAGAAAGGAAAGGGTTAATTTAATAAAAAGCTTCATTCATTGAGACTTTTTTGATAAACATCTGTTGTGATCTACCAGGATTCTGAAGATGAAACGAGCGTGCACATTTCAGAAAGACAATGATCCCAAACACACAACCAAGGAAACTCAATTGGTTTCAGAAAAAAAAGAAAAGATGCTAGAATGGCCTTGCCAATCATTTGACCTGTATCCAATAGGAAATTTATGTAAGGATTCATAGAAGGAGTCCACAGCACATTGAGGATTTGAAGAGTGTTTATGTAGAAGACTGGACAAAAATCATACCTGAGCAATGCAAGAGTCTAGTTTCTCCAGACAGGAGCCATCTTATAGCTGTCATCACCAACAAAGGCTTTATGTAAGAAGTAGTAAATAAATTTCAGAAAACATGTTCTATACTTTTTCCTTTGGTCATTTCTGATTATTACACATCACTAAATTTATGGAGATCTATGATTTGATTTATTTGTCTGAGTGGATTGGACGGGTTGTTCCGGACATCTGGGGAGCACTTCATGTAAATAAAACCTTTAGAAATATATTTACTTTGAACATTGATATGTTCAAAATTATTTCACCGACTGCATCCTTACTTTGAGTAATCAACTATATTTCAGGCGTCACCCACTGTACATAACCTCTGACTGTAAAGGGTGCTTTACACGCTGCGACATCGCTAGCGATTGCTAGTGATGTCGCGAGTGATAGCACCCGCCCCCGTCGTTCGTGCGACATGTGGTGACTGCTGCTGTAGCGAACAATATCGCTACGGCAGCGTCACACGCACATACCTGTTTAGTGACATCACTGTGGCCGCCGAACAATCCCTCCTTCAAGGAAGAGGTGCGTTCGGCGTCACAGCGACGTCACAGTGGCGTCACTAAACGGCCGCCCAATAGAAGAGGAGGGGAGGAGATGAGTGGCCGGAACATGCCGCCCACCTCCTTCCTTCCTCCTTTCTGGTGGACGCAGGTAGGATGATGTTCGTCGTTCCTGCAGTGTCACACACAGTGATGTGTGGTGCCGCAGGAATGACGAACAACCTGCAGAATGAAACACCAGCGACATTATGATTAGGAGCAACGTGTCAACGATCAACGATTTTTGCCGTTTTTGCAATCGTTGATCGTCGCTCCTAGCTGTCACACACTGAGATGTCACTAACGACGCCGGATGTGCATCACAAACACCGTGACCCCGACGATATATTGTTAGCGATGTCGCAGCGTGTAAAGCACCCTTAAGTCTGACCATTGTCAGTTTTGATTCTCCGTCTTGAAGGGTGACATATTCCATCTGATTTGTTTTATGTGTTTTTGTGTGTTTTTACTTCAGTTGTCTACAGTAGAAGAGTGACATGTTTTTAATATTTATCCGTTATGGGGCTTTTTGCCATTTTATTTATACATATTATTAAAGGTTACCTTTTTCGTGTTTTTTTTTAAGCAATTTCAAGAACAATTGAACAGAACCAATGCAGGCCATATATTTACTGTATAGGTATAAACTGTATAATATTTTTCAAATATTTGATTTGATTCTCCTTAACGCCATCAAAAATTCTTTGTTCCTTAAAGTGTAGACGAATGGGTTCAACATTGGAACAACCGCCACATAGATCAATGAAAGAATCTGATCTTGTTGTTTAGAATCAATAGATTTTGGTTTTATATACAAGAAAAGTATTGGTCCATAAAATAATATTACAGTGGTGAGGTGAGAGGTACAGCTGGAGAAAGCTTTAAAACGTCCCTCAGTGGAACGTATCTTTAATATTGTGGATATAATAAAAAAGTAAGAAGTGATAGTAAGGGTGAAAGGTATATAGGCAAATATTATATCCTCAATTATCATAATGATTTCTCTGCTTCTAGTGTCACTGGTGGTAATTGCATATAAAGCATGCAGGTCACAGAAAAAATGGTCAAGTGTTCGGGAAGAACAAAAAGATAAGGTCATTACAAGACATGAATACATCAGTGCGTTCAGTGATGACATCATCCAGGAGAATGCAGTCATCAACACGTACATTCTCCTATTCATTATTATATAATATCGTAGGGGAATACAGATGGCTACATAGCGATCATAAGACATGGAAGTCAGAATTAAGATATCACAGACAGCAGTGGTTAAAAAAAAGTACACCTGAGTAATGCAGCCAGGAAAAGATATTTGGTTATCTGTTGTTGCAAGTATCACCAATAGTTTTGGTAATGTGCTAGAGATATATATGACATCTGCCATCGATAGATTACTTAGGAAGAAATACATTGGTGTATGTAGCTGATGCTTTACACAGATAACAATGATGATTATTAAGTTTCCTGCTACAGTTATAATATAAATTAGTAAAACAACTACAAAAATGTTTAACTGTCCCATTACAGATGTAGACAAAGGTGAAATTTGGAAATTAATTGCTGTATTGTTTGGACACTCATCCATCTTTGGTGGCCAAAAACAGCCTAAAAGGCAGAAGACGCCTTAATCGTATTTTTATCTGCAAAAAAATATTATTTATGAAAAGGCTTGTACATAAACACAGAAATTTATTAGCATTCATATTTTATAAAATTTAAAATTGTTTTTTTATATTGTTTAATTTTTATAAATCATATTTATGTCATATTGTTCACATTTCTTACGTTTGCAACTAAAACAGACTAAACCAAGGTTTAACAATCTTTTTCTGCTTTGGTTGTACCAATTCCAATGTAAAAATTAAAGTATTGACCAAAGTTTTGTTTGTATTTAATTTTCAATTTGAATTTAGCATTAAATTAAGCAAAAGGGATAATTTATATTCCTAAATCAAAATTAGTAATCACAAAAAGTGATGTGTAGCCTTTAATGACTCTTGTTTAAACTACCTTCACAACTGAGCCTCACCAGGAGTTGGGATTGCCTCAATTTACAATGCATGTTTTTGAAAAAATAAATCAAATATTTTAATATAATGGAAAAAAAAATGACAAAAAGAACAGAATGAGTAAATACAACCTAAGTCAGAAACTATATTTCAGAAAAATTTAGATAATTCAACAAATAATAATAATAATAATGATCATAGGAGTAATTGATAATGGACTAATCTTCTTAAAACGGGGCATCCTCGGAATAAAACCTGCATATTAATCAGATCTCTAACATCGTTTATAAAATGTTATCTTTGTGAAAGCTGTAAATGGCATTTAAAAGGTTAATCCCATCTTCAAAATCCTATCCCAATATGTAGTAGGTGTAATTATAATAATATTAGCAAATACCTACAATTAGAAATATGGTATAGTTCTTCTGATTCACTATGTCTCTTACCTCATATGCAGGGCATTGCAGGACCTTAAGTATCCATGTTTAAAGCCACTAGCAACTAACTGTAATTATGAGTGGTCATAAAAATAGATACCTAAGGTCCTGCAATGCCCTGCACATGAGGTAAACGACAGTGAATCAGAACTACATTTCTGATTGGATGTATTTGTTAATAATAATAATACTATTATTATTATTATTACACCTACTACATATTAGTATAGGATCTTGGAGATGGGAATAGCCCTTTAAGTAAGATTACATAAAGGAACTGATTCTATAAATGCATTTAAACTCTATAATATTGAGAATTATAGGCCTTCAAAATGATTTATGCATTTATATACATAAATGGTCCAGGTATAACAACGATAGGGATGTCATGTATTGGAAAAAGCTCGGTTCATTTTTTTTTTCACAATTATTACAATATACACATTATACACTGTATCGTCAAAAGTATCTGGACACCTACGCGTTATAGTCAGACTTTGATGATGAATGAGAAGTCCTGCCTCACAGTCTCTGCTCTAGTTAATCCCCAAAGTGTTTTTTGGGATTGAGGTCAGGTTCTTTCACATCAAATTCCCCCACTCATGGCTTCAAGAAACTTACTTTGTGCTTTGGGGCACAGTTGTGCTGGAACAGAAAAGGGCCTTCCCCAAACTGATCCCAGAAAGTTGGAAGAATAGTGTCGCGGGCGGGGAGGAGGGTGTCAGCACTGCGCTCACCCCACTGCTCGGGTCTGGCTGCTGCTGCTCTGTGGTGGCTCGAGCGGTGGGCCGGATCCCGGGGGTCTCGAGCGGCGCTCCTCGCTCGTGAGTGAAAGGGGATTGGGTTTTGGGATATAGTCTATTGTCCGTGACGCCACCCACGGTTGTGGTGATTTGTTGACACCACCGCTGCTCTGTATGGGGATCCCGGGAATGATGGTATGGAGCAGCAAGTTGTTGGGTTGCCCCTCCGTGGGTAGGGGTTGGTGATCCCGGGGCCCAGTGATGTGGTGGGAGATGCAGGGCTTGGTGGGCGCAGGGACGCGGGGGCAGCGCTGCGCCTTGCGGCACTGTGGTACTCACTCAGCCTGAGACGATGACACAGTTCTCGGTAAAACACACGGCTGGAAAGACGGTTCCCACGGACGGCTGCACTTGCTTTTCCCCAGTAGTTGACGGTGACGGTCCCTTTGTCCTGCACCTAAGATGATGATGGTTGCGATGGGTTCCCACCGGTAACCCGCTCCCCGGCTTGGATATGGGCCGGAGGAGCCCTACTTTGCCCGCAGGCGCTGGCCCTGAGAAACTGGTGCCCTGGCGGTGGCGGTGTTTCTCCGTTATGGTCGGACTGTTGCCTTCTATCGGGACTTGGTTGTTGGGAGACAGTCGTCCCCTTCACTGACGGATTTAGCAAATTACGGCGACTCCTAGCCTTGCCGGGATCCGAAAGGCCCCTGCCCTGGTGCTGACTGTTCCTTGTACACTGCTCCAGACCGCCGGGTCACCACCCATCCGCGGTCCTTCCAGTGACCTCCGAGCAGTCACCCCTATGGACAATCACCGCCGTCTGCTGACCTTGCTGTTTCTCAGCCCGGGGCACACACCCGGACTCACTTCAGGCTTTACAAACTGTCACTTTTTACTTTACTTCAGCTTTTCTCTTAAGCTCCACTACCACTTCACTTCCTTCACTGTTTACTCCTTCACCTCCCTAGCTGATCTGCCTGGTTCTTCCCGCCTCCAGAGCTGTGAACTCCTCGGTGGGCGGAGTCAACCGCCTGGCCCACCCCCTGGTGTGGACATCAGCCCCTGGAGGAAGGCAACAAGGATTTTGGGTTAGCTTTGGTGTTCCTAACTGGGGTGTAGGGTGTGGTGGTGTAATGACCTGTGACCCCTGGCTTGCCCAGGGCGTCACATTCCCCCTTAGCAAAATGCAGACCGTCCACGGGCTGCCCGTCCAACACCGGTTTTATTTTCTGAAAATGTATAAAAGTAAACGGTAACATATTTACATTTCATAAATTCATCCCAAATCGGGAGGTACATTTCTTGAACGTTGCAAAACGGTTTACGGCTATGGTTTCCGCTCTCTCCCACCCAAGCAACCTGGCCCTGATGCTGCCCCTAAAACCCAGGTAGCACCCCTTGACCCAAGTCCAGCACACGTTACCCGAGCGGGATCTGTCCTTCCCCTCCAGAGGCTAGCCACCGGTTCCTGTGGTGGCTGGGCCCCAGCCGGCTCTACTGCGGGCCCTCCCTCCAACCTGCCTCTCCGGAGGCGGCAACTGCAGAAACGGTAACGGTAAAACAACTTATTTACATTCCACTTAACGTTTGTGGTTGCCCTGCAAGTTCACGGGCTTGTCCATAAGGAGTCCCTTATGCAACTTTTTAAACGGTCCCCACGGGGACAACGGTGCCGGCAACGGCCGGTTCTCACAATCACGGTAAATCAGGTGAACTTCTCGGTAATCATCATTTTCATCATTTTTCAAAACTTTTTCAAACAAAACTCACACAGACTTCCTGACCCCCTCTTTAAAGGACGGTCTCCCTGTACCTAAGTGGGGGTCTACCTAGGTTGGGACGGGTGGACCTCCGGGGTCCGGTGTCAGTGGGGCTATGCAGTGGGGCAGAGGGAACAACCGGTTCCCCCTCCCAGCTATTGTGTGGGGCAGGCGGAGGCATAGAGGAGCTGGGCACAGGTTCATCCCTGGGCACTGGCACTGGTTCTGGCTCACGGTTGACCGCTTCCACCACTTCTTCATCCACAGGTTGTGGGAACAGTATCACTGGAAGAATCACCGTGCCGTTCTGGGTAGGCCAGTCTGCTGGGAAGTCACCCATCACAGTGTGGATCACCTCTTTTGCCTTCTCTGCTGGTGGAGGAACCGGTACTTCAGCCGTCACCCTCAATGCTGGTGGGCACCTTTTCAGATGGTCCCGGGAAACCGTGGCCAAAGTGCCCTCTTGGTCACGACTGATCTGGTAGGCCTTTCCATCTTCCCATCCTGTAGGTTGTATGACGTATGGGATTTGTTCCCATTGATCATCCAGCTTGTGGGTCTTCCGCTTCCGCTTTAACACCACATCTCCAGGCTGGAAAGGGCCCGCAGACGCCTTCTGATTGAAGTGCTGCTCCTGTTGTTCTCGACTCCGACTTAGGTTTTTCTCCACATACTCCTGAATCTGCCGGTATTGTGCTCTCCGCCGAGTTTCCCATTCAGCTGTTGAAGGGAGTGCTTCTGGGGCCTCCAACCCCATTTCCAGGTCCACCGGCAGGCGGCCGGGCCGAGCCCTCATCAGATATGCTGGGGTGCGTTTTGTTGAGCTGGACGGGATATTGTTGTACATATCGACCAAGTCGGTAGCTTTTCCGGCCACAGGTTCCGCTCTTCCAGCGGTAACGTCTTGAGAAGTCCCAGGACCAAGTGGTTCATCTTCTCACACATGCCGTTGGTCTGGGCATGGTAAGGGGTGGTCCGGATCTTCTTGCAGCCGTACAACTGGCAGAACTCGTGGAACACCTCTGCTTCAAAAGCCGGGCCTTGGTCAGTAAGCACCTTTTCTGGATATCCATGTGGTCGGCAGAAATAAGCCTGGAACGCTCGAGCGGCAGTTCGACCAGTTAGGTCCTTGACGGGGACAACCACCATGAATCTTGAATAGTGGTCTACGATGGTCAACGCGTAGGCGTACCCACTTCGGCTGGGGGTGAGCTTGACATGGTCTAGGGCGACCAGTTCCAGCGGCTGATGTGTGATGATTGGGTGTAGGGGCGCCCTCTGACTGGCCTCGTCCTTCCTCCTCAGCGTGCAAGGACCACACTCTCGGCACCAGGCTTCTACCGACTCCCGCATCCCACTCCAGTAGAACCGCTCTCTCAACAGCATCTCCAGCTTCTTCCACCCGAAGTGTCCGGCACCATCATGGTATGCCCGCAAAACAGTAGCCACATCAGCTTGGGGAATAACCAACTGGCAGATTTTCTCATGGGTCTTCGGGTTGATCAGCTCACGGTACAGCTTCCCTTGATGTAGATAAAGCCGTTTCCGTTCCTTCCACAAACGCTGGGCTTCAGCTGGAGCGGTAGGGTCCATTCCAACAGCACCTTGTTCCACCAGCGTCTTGACGAGGCGGACAGTCGGCGCCTGGTTTTGAGCTTCCTGCAACTCTTGACTGGGCCGTGGGTCCAGGTCCACCCGTTGTTGATGTACCTGTACCTTCTCAGTTGGCGGCTGGTGAAATGCAGGCAACTCAATCTCCTCGAGGTCGTCATCCTCGCACCCTTCTTCTGACAAATGGGGCATTTGGGAGAGTGCATCAGCATTAATGTTGACACGACCAGCTCGGTACTTGATGGTGAAGTCGTAGTTGGCTAGCCGGGCCACCCACCGCTGCTCCAACGCGCCCAACTTGGCCGTGTCCAGGTGAGTCAATGGATTGTTGTCCGTGAAAGCGGTGAATTTTGCTGCAGCCAAGTAGTGGCGGAACCGCTCTGTGATAGCCCATACCAATGCCAGGAGCTCGAGCTTGAAGGAGCTGTAGTTCTCGGGGTTCCTTTCAGTTGGCCGAAGCTTCTGGCTAGCATAAGCAATCACTTTCTCCTTCCCATCCTGGACCTGGGACAGGACTGCTCCTAGTCCCACATTGCTGGCGTCTGTGTAGAGGATGAACGGGCAGCCATAGTCAGGATACGCTAGGACCTCTTCTCCGGTCAGGGCCGCTTTCAGCTGGCAGAAGGATTCCTCATGCTTTTCCTCCCACACCAGTGGGGCTCCGATGGGTCTACCACCTTTGGTCTGTCCCACGAGGAGATCTTGCATGGGGGCAGCCATCTTCGTGTATCCCTTGATAAAGCGCCGGTAGTACCCTACCAGGCCCAGAAACTGCCTTACTTCCCTCACTGTGGTTGGTCTCGGCCAGCCCTGGATGGCAGTGATCTTCTCAGGGTCGGGGCGACACCTTCTGCACTTACCACGTGCCCCAGGTACTGCACTCTGGGTTTCAGCAGGTGACACTTAGAGGGCTTCAATTTCATCCCGTATTTGGCAAGGGACGCAAACACCTCGGCCAGGTGCTCCAGATGGGCTTCATACGTCTGGGAGTAAACAATCACATCATCCAAGTACAATAGGACGGTCTCGAAGTTTAGGTGTCCCAGACAGCACTCCATCAGCCGTTGGAAGGTTCCTGGGGCATTGCACAGCCCGAACGGCATACTATTGAATTCACAGAGCCCCATCGGGGTGGTGAAGGCGGTTTTCTCCCGGTCTTCCGGGGCCACGGCCACTTGCCAGTACCCACTGGTGAGGTCAAGGGTGGAGAAGTAATTTGCAGTTCTCAGCGCGGCCAAAGACTCTTCGATACGGGGCAGTGGGTAGGCATCTTTATGGGTTATCTGATTAATCTTCCGGTAGTCCACACACATCCGCATGGTACCATCCTTCTTCTTGACCAGTACCAACGGAGCGGCCCAGGGACTACAGCTGTCCCGAATAACCCCTGCCTCCTTCATATTCCTCAACATATATCTGGCACACTGGTAATGTGCAGGGGGAATAGGCCTGTACCTCTCTTTGATAGGGGGGTGTTCCCCGGTGGGTATATGGTGTTGGACCCCTTTGATCTGCCCAAAGTCTAATGGATGTTTGCTAAAAACCTGTTCATACTCCCGCACCACCCTGTATACCCCTGCTTTGTGATGTGTAGGGGTATCATCAGTGCCCACGTGTAGCTGTTGGTGCCACTCGTTTACCTCCCCTTGAGGTGGGGAAGTGCTGGTAGTAGGTGGGGAGACTGAGGGACTGGCTTCGTGGATGGTGTGGGGGTCCAGGGTGAGCAGCTTGGCAATGGTGGCATACCGGGGAAGCCTGACTTCTTCCTCCCCACAGTTCAGCACCCTCACGGGCACTCTTCCCTTCTTCACGTCTACCACCCCTCGGGCGGCCATTACAGTGGGCCAGTGCTCGGAGGGTATGGGCTCCATCATGGCAGGGTAGTCACGCCCCTGAGGCCCTACTGCTGCCCTACACCAAATCATCATCTCACTCCTAGGGGGCACAATCAACGGAGCAACATCCATCACTCTCACTCCACCAATCTCTCCTCCTGTTGAGTTTACATAATGGCGGTACATCAAGGCTCGGATCTCACGCTGCACAGCCCTCTGTCGACTCCCCGCCGCCGTGGCGGCCAGCTGCTGCAGTAGGGACAACACATCACCCATACAGTGCTCCATCACATTGGTTCCTAGCACTATCTTCGGGTTATGATCACTGGGTTCATTCATGATCACAATCACACCCTGGTGTTGCAGTTCAGCTTGCCCTACTGTCATAGCCACCTGTTTATACCCCACTTGGGTCAATGGGAGTCCATTGGCAGCAATTAGCGTTATACTAGTATCTGGGGGTGCCAGCTCGTCTATCCCCCAATACCGCTGGTACAATGTGTATGGTATGGTGGTTACCTGTGATCCAGTGTCCAAGAGAGCCATCACCGGTATGCCGTCCACAGCCACGGGGATGATGGGCCGGGCCCCAATATACCGGTCCCGCCAGTCCGGGGGGCCACGGTGTTCTACTCCTGAGGATTGGCCCGGGGCCCCAGGGGTTGCTCGTTTAATGGGCACTGTCGGAAGTAATGCCCAGGCTTACGGCACTTGTAGCAGGTTGGAGGTCTGCTCCGCGGGTTGCTGTTACTTCTCCGCTGCATCCAGGGGACATCCTCAGGGCTGTCGGCAAGCTGTATCTGTGCTGAAGGCTGAGATCTGGTCAAAGGTTGGAGTGCAGCAAGAATCTTGGCGAGGTCTCCGTCCATGCGACGGACCTGGGCTGCAAGTTCCTCCATCGTGCTGCTTGGGGCTGCAGGTGTTGGAGAGGTTGGTAGGGCAGGGGCCACCACAACGGGGGCCGTCTCAATGGGCCATGGGGCTGGCTCCAGGACTTCTGAAGCTGGGGGCTGTAGTGCTTTAATGGCCCGTTCCTTTAACACAGCAAAGTCCACATCAGGGTGTTCTAGGGCCCACAGCCGGAGTTGTTTGCGATCCTCCGGGGATCTCATCCCCTGCACAAACTGCTCTACTAACATCTTGTTGCTATCCGCCTCATTGATAGGGTTCACCCGCTTTAGCGTGCGGAGGGCGGTCTGCAGACGTAAAGCATAGTCCCGAATGCTATCCACAGCCCGTTGCCGGCACTGGTAAAACTGCATCCTCAGCTCAGCTTCAGTCCGGGTCTCAAAGGCAGTCTGTAGCTTCTCAAAGATGGTGGCTACAGAGAGCCGGTCCCCCTCGGCCCAGGTCTCCGCCTCCTGCTCAGCCGCACCGGTTAACTGGCCCAGCACCACCGCCGCACGTTGCTTATCGGTCAGGGGGTACAGCTCTAGCAACGGGTTAAGCTTTTTCCGGAAGACCTGTAAAGCATCAGGTTTCCCGTCATACTGCGGTAGCCAGGTAGCTCCGGGCGCATAGGGCAAGGAGAACGGCATCACCTGAGCGAGCGCGGGGGCCGCGGCACCTTCCGCCAGCGCGGCCGGGACCTGGGCAGGTCCATTCCCATCCGCGGGTGCCACTGCGGCTGCGACCACCACTCCTCCAGCGGCTCCGTCGGGCGCAGACATCTTGTTTCCGTCCCCCTTAGCTTCTTTCCGGCCCCTCCTCTATTGGGGCGGGGTTTTGGCCTTCGCGCCTCTGCTACTCGAGAAGACGCTCGAGCGGGAACTTTTTGCGCCAAAGATGTTGACTTCTGAAATTTTTCAGCCGGATACCTCCGGCGGTAACAAGGCGCACCTCTACCCAACGGCAGAGCGGTAAGATCCTGTTCGTGACGCCAAGTTGTCGCGGGCGGGGAGGACGGTGTCAGCACTGCGCTCACCCCACTGCTCGGGTCCGGCTGCTGCTGCTCTGTGGTGGCTCGAGCGGTGGGCCGGATCCCGGGGGTCTTGAGCGGCGCTCCTCGCCCGTGAGTGAAAGGGGATTGGGTTTTGGGATATAGTCTATTGTCCGTGACGCTACCCACGGTTGTGGTGATTTGTTGACACCACCGCTGCTCTGTATGGGGATCCCGGGAATGATGGTATGGAGCAGCAAGTTGTTGGGTTGCCCCTCCGTGGGTAGGGGTTGGTGATCCCGGGGCCCAGTGATGTGGTGGGAGATGCAGGGCTTGGTGGGCGCAGGGACGCGGGGGCAGCGCTGTGCCTTGCGGCACTGTGGTACTCACTCAGCCTGAGACGATGACACAGTTCTCGGTAAAACACACGGCTGGAAAGACGGTTCCCACGGACGGCTGCACTTGCTTTTCCCCAGTAGTTGACGGTGATGGTCCCTTTGTCCTGCACCTAAGATGATGATGGTTGTGATGGGTTCCCACCGGTAACCCGCTCCCCGGCTTGGATATGGGCCGGAGGAGCCCTACTTTGCCCGCAGGCGCTGGCCCTGAGAAACTGGTGCCCTGGCGGTGGCGGTGTCTCTCCGTTATGTTCGGACTGTTGCTTGGTGGTTGGGAGACAGACGTCCCCTTCACTGACGGATTTGGCAAATTATGGCGACTCCTAGCCTTGCTGGGATCCGAAAGGCCCCTGCCCTGGTGCTGACTGTTCCTTGTACACTGCTCCAGACCGCCGGGTCACCACCCGTCCGCGGTCCTTCCAGTGACCTCCGAGCAGTCACCCCTATGGACAATCACCGCCGTCTGCTGACCTTGCTGTTTCTCAGCCCGGGGCACACACCCGGACTCACTTCAGGCTTTACAAACTGTCACTTTTTACTTTACTTCAGCTTTTCTCTTAAGCTCCACTACCACTTCACTTCCTTCACTGTTTACTCCTTCACCTCCCTAGCTGATCTGCCTGGTTCTTCCCGCCTCCAGAGCTGTGAACTCCTCGGTGGGCGGAGCCAACCGCCTGGCCCACCCCCTGGTGTGGACATCAGCCCCTGGAGGAAGGCAACAAGGATTTTGGGTTAGCTTTGGTGTTCCTAACTGGGGTGTAGGGTGTGGTGGTGTAATGACCTGTGACCCCTGGCTTGCCCAGGGCGTCACAATAGCATTGTTCAAAATGTCTTGTATACATTAATTAATATTATATTATATTAAATTAATATTTCTCTTCTCTGCAACTAAGGGGCCAGTTCCTGAAAAACAAGCCCATAGCATTGACCCTCCTCCAACAAACGTTATGGCTAGCACAAAGCAGTCAGTCAGGTAACGTTCTCCTGGTGTTCACCAAACCTATCCAAACCTATCCATTAGATGCCAGATAGAACAGTGTGATCTGTCACTGCACAGAACACGATTTATCCAGAATCCAGGGATGGCGGCTTTACACCACTCAATCCAACGCTCGGCATTGTGCTTGGTGATGTACGGCTGACGCTGCTTGGCCGTGAGGCTCCCGGCAAGTGCAGTGTTTGTGCTGATGTTACCAGAGCAGGTCCGGAGTCTGCAGTCATGTGGTCAGAGAGCATTGGTGAATTCTCTACCCTCTGCTCCTCAGCACTCGGCTCCCCGCTCTGTAAAGTCATGGGGTCTCCACTTTCTGGAAGAGTTGCTGCTGTTCCTTCCACTTCCCAGTAATATCACTCAAAGGCAATGAAGGAAGATTTAGAAGCGAGGATGATCTGACTTATTAACCCCGTGGATCCTACTACAGGACTTCATCCAGTCTGGCCCAGTTTTGTAGATAATGTGTTCTCCTGTATTAATCAGTGACTGATTCTTCTAAAAAGATTCTGCAGCAGCAGATACATAAACTAAAAGAGTAATGTACGACTTCTACAAAGGATGAAAAATGTTTGAGAACCTAAGAGAAGTGTGAACATAATGGCAAAAACAACAGATTAAATTAATTTATAGATTGACCGCAGCGCTGTGTTTACCTACGATATCAGTCAGTATAACCAGTCATAGTAATGCTGTGTATGAATGGCTCTATTGGCTGCTTTCTGATTTAAGAGGATTTTCATCACGTTAGGGAAAATGTCAGTAACCTCAATGGGATTTTTTCTCATTGCAGCTAATGTTTTGATAATTAAGATAATGTGATCCCACATTGATGGCCATAATTAATGACCGGATGAAGAAGCCTCTTGTTTTTCTACACAAAATAAAGGGGAGCGATATACACTGGAGATCACAATTAGAGAACAATGTCTGATCAGTTGCTTTTTACAGAAATATTGCAATATACATTGATGAACATTTGCAGGTTTTGTGTAAGGGGTGCACCATGCCACTAGAACAGCGTTTTACAGAAGATCCAAAGTTTATCAGCATAAAACCTTTATTTTGCTCAAAATGTGATGATCATAATTAGAGAACAACAATGTCTGTAGGACAGAGAAAGATAAGTAAATTTTCTGCAGGTAACAACAGTTACCAATCAGTGCACCGGCCGTCGCTGTGAATGCTTCAGCACATCGTCAGCTACAGGACATCACTAGTCTCTCTCACTGCTCTGGTGGGCTTTTGGTCCACTCTTCTTCCAGTCTCTTCCACAGTTCTTTGAATGTTGTAAGTCTCTTATCCATAACTTTGTTACCAAGGATTTTCCAGATGTTTTCTATTAGGTTTACATCAGGACTCTGGCGGCCATTTCATTGTGTCAGTGTTTTCTGTTTCAAAGAACTGTTTTACCTATTTTGCTGCGTGACAGGGGCATTGTCCTGCATGAAAATTGCTGGCTGATTGAGTGATGAACACAAGTAAGAAACCACGTGTTGTTGAAGAAGGTTCTGATACACACTTGCATTCACTCTGCCATATAGCTGTATGAGAGGTCCAGCTCCTGCTGCAGAAAATATTCCCCAAACCACGACACTTCCTCCACCACCTTTCACTATCTTCTTAACACACTTTGGGTTGTCTTTCCCCAGTTTGTTGATGATCATAATGTTTCCCATCAGACTCAAATAAATAAAACTTGCGTTCATCACTAAAATGAACTGTGGAGCACTTCTCCTCTGTCCACACAACATGCTCCTCACCAAAGGTAAATCTAGCCTTTGATTCTTTCTGCTAATGATAGGTTCGGTCACTGCAGAGTGGGCTTGCAGTCCAAATGCTTTTAAATGTTGTGACGCTGTATGACAAGACAGATCCTTACCCTGTTCAGTGCAGAACTGCCGAGCAATTCCAGCTGCAGTGTTGAAACAATTATCCATGGAGATTCTCCGCATTATTATCCTGTCCTCTCTTTCATTTGTCTTTCGAGGGCGACCAGTCTACTTGGAGGACATGAAAGAGTTTGTGATGTTGTAAAGATGCAATATTCTTGAAGTCACAGACTTGGAAAGACTAACTTCACTTGCTATGGATGATAGGGTCACCCCTGGCCTTCATCCGGACAACCTGCTGCCGGAGTATTTCAGTCACTTTGGAACAGCACATCATTTTTGCAAAGTCAGTGCAAAGTGGAAAGTTAGGCTGCCAGTTACATAGTGTTTGTCAGATAATTAAGGAAATTAGCACGAGATGCCAGATTAACACCAAGAACTTGCAGGCATCTGAAAGTGTTCTCTAATTTTGATCAGTGTCTTATACATTCATCTCATTTATATTTTTATTATGTGCTTTAGAATAAATTCAATTTATGAAAAAGCTTCAAATCCTGTGAGTTTCCTCATGTTAGGATATAATCACATAGGATGACACAATGACTGCAACATTTAGGAAATTGTGTGTTGTTCTCTAATTTTGATCTCCAGTGTATTAGGCAACAAGTAAACAGCCAGTTTCTTAGGTTTATGTGAGGGAAGTAGGAAAAATGCACAAATGTGGGGATTTCAAAATGGATCATTGCCTAAAAGATCATACTAGAGTTATACTACAGTAACAGAACCTTAATAGCAGCATTTTTTAACACTGTAAGCAACGAGGGTCAGTATTAAACCCCTTATTACTAATTTTGCAACTAAAATAAAATCCGTGTCCCAGAAAATGTGTTTCCTGCATTGTAAGATGAGTAAGCCATATATTTTTTTATATCCAAAAGAGAAACTCCAACCCAAGGTCACTTGGACAATAATATTAAGCTGTATTCATATTACAACAGCTGTATTCATATTACAACATTGAAAACAGGTTTGATACAGTCCTGGGAGGCCTCAGAGTATATTTCATGTGTTTTCTGGGCAATTAGAGGATTAGAGCAATTACTATTGCAATTTGCAGCAAATTTAAGTTGGCAGAGCTGACGAATATCAATTACAAACAATGTGGTCAACTCTAGGTGAGACCAGTTTTAGAGGTTTAAGAGGAACCTACACAATATTTTACAGGTCTTCACAATGTAATGCTGATCAGTATACACTAAAGATGAGAAAATCGATTTAATGTGAATCTACTTCAAGTCAATTTTGGGGAAAATCGCAAAACCTTTGAATTATATTGAATGACCGCCATCATTTTGCACATTACTGAAGATGACATAAGCAAGAAGAGCATGACCTGACCTCTGGAGCTGCTTGACAACCTTCCCTATAATGCCTTGCAGCCAGAAGCATAATGGGGGGTGACCTAGGGGGACATCTGAGTGGGCCCCTAACCAGGTAACCCTGATTACAACTATGGTGGCAGGCCCCAAAGGCGGGTATAGGGGAACCTCAGTAGATGACTGCGCTGTTACTGAAAATAAATCCCTTTCCAGAGGCCAACACTCATATGACCACCCTATGGTAACTATATAGTGGTGGATACCAGTGCTGCAGAACATATAACATACTTTTCCCATATGTTCCATCTGGCTCAGACTGACATAACAACTTCAAGCCACAACTCGTCTGCAGAGATTACAAAGACACATTTCCCAAAAGTCCTCATCCTGTAGTCACCCCAGTGCTGCCATATGTGTACCAAATACTGCACCCAGTAGCGTAGCTAGCGGGGGGGCAGAGGGTGCCGCCGCCCCGGGCCCTGTGCTCAGAGGGGGCCCACCCGGAGCTGCAATACCATTAACTATATCGGCGTGCACAGCGCGCCGATATAGTTAACCTCTGCGGCAGTGCGGAGGAGACATGATCTCCCTGCGCTGCTGCTGATGACAGCGCACACGCAGGACACAAAGTCCCGGCGTGGTGACGTCATCGCTCAGCGCCGGGCGGGGGGGAGGCAATTGCCTCCCAGGCTGCTTTCCCAGCTATTGTTGAGGGCCGGCCGCGGGCCGCCTGCTGCATAATGTCATTATAACACACGGCCACGCAGAGTGAATTGCGCGCGGCCGTGTCTCTTGTACTAAGATGTGGCCGGCCACACTGACAGGCGCAGACAGTGCTGACCGCCACATAGTACAGGAGACCCGGCCACTGGCATGCACAGTGCGCGGCCACGTGCGTTATAATGACGTCATGCAGCGCGCGCTGCCTCCATCCAGTGTTGTGGCTGCATCCCAGTGATTAGAAGCTGACTGGGTAGTGGGTGTGACCGGCTTTGTTAGTGGGCGTGGCCATGTTTCCTCCCGTCCACTATAATCATGTAGGCTTCGCCCCCCCCCCTATCCCCTGCGCCCCCCTGCACCCTCCATCTGGAGGTCTTACCTCGGTCCCCGCTTCTATCATAAAGAACTCCAGGACACCTGGAGTTTCTTTCTGTCATCACCTGCGTTGCTGAGGTCCCGCCCCTTCTGATCACATGGGCATGACGTCACCACAGGTCCTTTAGCTTAGAGGGATTTACCATGGCATGAAACAAGTCTGTGGCTGCACGAGAGAGAAGTGTCCCCCAATCATCAAAAGTAAAAAGCACCTCCAGTATGTGTCTGTGTGTATAGGATTGTGTCTGTCTTTTGTGTATGATTATTTGTATGTGAATGTTTTCAAATATGTATACACTTCTATGTGACCATATCTGTGTATGCGTCTGTATATATGTGTGTGTATATGGCTGTACGCAGGTGTCTGTATATATGTGTGTGTATATGGCTGTACGCAGGTGTGTGTATGTGTGTACGGCTGTACGCAGGTGTCTGTATGTGTATATGGCTGTATGCAGGTGTGTGTATGTGTGTACGGCTGTACGCAGGTGTCTGTATGTGTATATGGCTGTATGCAGGTGTCTGTATATTTATACAGCTGTACGCAGGTGTCTGTATGTGTATACGGCTGTATGCAGATGTCTGTATGTGTATACGGCTGTACGCAGGTGTCTGTATGTGTATATGGCTGTACGCAGATGTCTGTATGTGTATACGGCTGTATGCAGGTGTGTGTATGTGTGTACAGCTGTACGCAGATGTCTGTATGTGTATACGGCTGTACGCAGGTGTGTCCATGTGTATACGGCTGTACGCAGGTGTGTGTATGTGTATACGGCTGTATGCGGGTGTCTGTAAGGAGCTGTAGGCCCATTATACTGTGTATAGGGGAGGTGTAGAGGTATATTATGTATAGGGAAGGGGTAGAGGCATCTTACTGTGTATAGGGGAGCCATGGGAACATCATACTGTGTATAGGGGAGGTATAAGGGCTTCATACTGTGTATAGGGGAGCTGTACATGGGCGGGACATTATTAAATGTTAAGTGGACACTTAGGAACCATTATTGTTATAGGGGCACTCAGGGTATTGTGACCGTGAAAGGCACACTGGGGGCTCTATTACTTTCTAGGAACAATATGTGGGCACCTTTCTAGGGCACTTACACAGGTCATTAATATTTTCTAGGGGGAAATGTTACCATTTAGAGGGCACAAATGAGGCATTTTACCATGTAAAGAGCACAGTGGTGGCATTAATATGTGGGGGGCACAGTGGTGGAATTAATATGTGGGGGGCACAGTGGTGGCATTACTATGTGGAGGCACAGTGGTGGCATTATTATGTGGAGGCACGGTGGTGGCATTATTATTTGGGGGCACAGTGGTGGCATTACTATGGGGAGTCACAGTGGTGGCATTATTATGTGGAGGCACAGTGGTGGCATTATTATGTGGAGGCACAGTGGTGGCATTATTATGTGGAGGCACAGTGGTGGCATTAATATGTGGGGGGCACAGTGGTGGCATTATTATGTGGAGGCACAGTGGTGGCATTATTATGTGGAGGCACAGTGGTGGCATTATTATGTGGGGGACACAGTGGTGGCATTATGTGGAGGCACAGTGGTGGAATTATTATGTGGGGGGCACAGTGGTGGCATTATTATGTGGGGGCACAGTGGTGGCATTATGTGGAGGCACAGTGGTGGCATTATTAAGTGGGAGGCACAGTTGTGACATTATGTGAGGACACAGTGGTGGCATTACTATGTGGGGGGCACAGTGGTGGCATTAATATGTTCGGAGCACAGTGGTGGCATTATTATGTGGAGGCACAGTGGTGGCATTATTATGTGGGGGCACAGTGGTGGCATTATTATGTGGGGGGCACAGTGGTGGCATTACTATGGGGGGGCACAGTGGTGGCATTATTATGTGGGGGCACAGTGGTGGCATTACTATGGGGAGGCACAGTGGTGGCATTATTATGTGGGGGCACAGTGGTGGCATTATTAAGTGTGAGGCACAGTGGTGACATTATTATGTGGGGTAACAGTGGTGGCATTATTATGTGGGGGCACAGTGGTGGCATTATTATGTGGAGGCACAGTGGTGGCATTATTATGTGAGGGCACAGTGGTGGCATTATTATGTGGAGGCACAGTGGTGGCATTATTATGTGAGGGCACAGTGGTGGCATTAAGTGCGAGGCACAGTGGTGACATTATTATGTGGGGGCACAGTGGTGGCATTATTATGTGGGGGCACAGTGGTGGCATTATTATGTGGAGGCACAGTGGTGGCATTATTATGTGAGGGCACAGTGGTGGCATTACTATGTGGGGGCACAGTGGTGGCATTAATATGTGGGGGGCACAGTGGTGGCATTATTATGTGGGGGCACAGTGGTGGCATTATTATGTGGGGGCACAGTGGTGGCATTATTATGTGTGGCAGTAAGAGGAGCATGGTTTTTGTGCACACAGCAGGTGCAGTAATAGGGACACACGGCAGCAGTGGCTCAGTATTGGGGTGACGGCAGGATGAGGAGTTTGTGCAGGTTGGGATTAGATGGGGTTCGGTGCCGGAAGTGTGAGGAGTCAAATATCTCTTTGATGTAATTTCTGTAGATGAGTTGTGGCTGGAAGAAGTTGTCATTAGAGATGAGCGAACCGGTCCCGGTTCGGCTCGAGGTCGGTTCGCCGAACGGAGCTCCCGTTCGAGTTCGGCTCGTCGAACGTTCGACGAACCGAACTCGAACTGCATAGGAAACAATGGCAGGCAATCACAAACACAGAAAAACACCTAGAAAACACCCTCAAAGGTGTCCAAAAGGTGACAAACAACTCACAACACAACACAAACACATGGGAAAGTGACAAGGACATATACTCATGCGAAAACAAAACAGCTGGACAAGGAAAAAGAGGAGAACACACAGATATATGAGTATATGCAAGGAAACATCGATTCCATTATTGTGCAACTTGAGCCCTGCTTATTTTAGGCTTCCAATCTTGATAAATTGCCTGAGCTCGCCACGTACGCCTTGGGGATCTTGTCGTGTCCTGCAGCCAGCGTTCTCTCGGAACCTGTCTTCAGTGCTGCTGGGGGTCTGCTGGCAGATAAGCACATGTGTCTGTCCACTGACAATGTGGACATGGCTCTCAGAGGACTTTTCTTCCCCTGGGTCAGCCAGGGGACGGGAAAGGCACGCGTATTTTTGAGAGTGCTTCATGTCAAGCATCTTTTTCTTTTTCAAAAGGGAAGGTCAACTGATGCCAGTCAAGTGGGGTGTGTGTGGCCCAGTTAGTGGCAATGAGGGAGACTGTGGTTGGAGTCCCCTCACTGTGTTTCTAAAAGAACCAAGATGAACAAGTCATGGCTCTCAGAGGACTTTTCTTCCCCTGGGTCAGCCAGGGGACGGGAAAGGCACGCGTATTTTTGAGAGTGCTTCATGTCAAGCATCTTTTTCTTTTTCAAAAGGGAAGGTCAACTGATGCCAGTCAAGTGGGGTGTGTGTGGCCCAGTTAGTGGCAATGAGGGAGACTGTGGTTGGAGTCCCCTCACTGTGTTTCTAAAAGAACCAAGATGAACAAGTCATGGCTCTCAGAGGACTTTTCTTCCCCTGGGTCAGCCAGGGGACGGGAAAGGCACGCGTATTTTTGAGAGTGCTTCATGCCAAGCATCTTTTTCTTTTTCAAAAGGGAAGGTCAACTGATGCCAGTCAAGTGGGGTGTGTGTGGCCCAGTTAGTGGAAACGAGGGAGACTGTGGTTGGAGTCCCCTCGCTGTGTTTCTAAAAGAACCAAGATGAACAAGTCATGGCTCTCAGAGGACTTTTCTTCCCCTGGGTCATCCAGGGGACGGGAAAGGCACGCGTATTTTTGAGAGTGCTTCATGCCAAGCATCTTTTTCTTTTTCAAAAGGGGGGGTCAACTGATGCCAGTCAAGTGGGGTGTGTGTGGCCCAATTAGTGGCAACGAGGGAGACTGTGGTTGGAGTCCCCTCGCTGTGTTTCTAAAAGAACCAAGATGAACAAGTCATGGCTCTCAGAGGACTTTTCTTCCCCTGGGTCAGCCAGGGGACGGGAAAGGCACGCGTATTTTTGAGAGTGCTTCATGCCAAGCATCTTTTTCTTTTTCAAAAGGGAAGGTCAACTGATGCCAGTCAAGTGGGGTGTGTGTGGCCCAGTTAGTGGCAACGAGGGAGACTGTGGTTGGAGTCCCCTCACTGTGTTTCTAAAAGAACCAAGATGAACAAGTCATGGCTCTCAGAGGACTTTTCTTCCCCTGGGTCAGCCAGGGGACGGGAAAGGCACGCGTATTTTTGAGAGTGCTTCATGCCAAGCATCTTTTTCTTTTTCAAAAGGGAAGGTCAACTGATGCCAGTCAAGTGGGGTGTGTGTGGCCCAGTTAGTGGAAACGAGGGAGACTGTGGTTGGAGTCCCCTCGCTGTGTTTCTAAAAGAACCAAGATGAACAAGTCATGGCTCTCAGAGGACTTTTCTTCCCCTGGGTCATCCAGGGGACGGGAAAGGCACGCGTATTTTTGAGAGTGCTTCATGCCAAGCATCTGTTTCTTTTTCAAAAGGGGGGGTCAACTGATGCCAGTCAAGTGGGGTGTGTGTGGCCCAATTAGTGGCAACGAGGGAGATTGTGGTTGGAGTCCCCTCGCTGTGTTTCTAAAAGAACCAAGATGAACAAGTCATGGCTCTCAGAGGACTTTTCTTCCCCTGGGTCAGCCAGGGGACGGGAAAGGCACGCGTATTTTTGAGAGTGCTTCATGCCAAGCATCTTTTTCTTTTTCAAAAGGGAAGGTCAACTGATGCCAGTCAAGTGGGGTGTGTGTGGCCCAGTTAGTGGCAACGAGGGAGACTGTGGTTGGAGTCCCCTCGCTGTGTTTCTAAAAGAACCAAGATGAACAAGTCATGGCTCTCAGAGGACTTTTCTTCCCCTGGGTCAGCCAGGGGACGGGAAAGGCACGCGTATTTTTGAGAGTGCTTCATGCCAAGCATCTTTTTCTTTTTCAAAAGGGAAGGTCAACTGATGCCAGTCAAGTGGGGTGTGTTTGACCCAGTTAGTGGAAACGAGGGAGACTGTGGTTGGAGTCCCCTCGCTGTGTTTCTAAAAGAACCAAGATGAACAAGTCATGGCTCTCAGAGGACTTTTCTTCCCCTGGGTCAGCCAGGGGACGGGAAAGGCACGCGTATTTTTGAGAGTGCTTCATGCCAAGCATCTTTTTCTTTTTCAAAAGGGAAGGTCAACTGATGCCAGTCAAGTGGGGTGTGTGTGGCCCAATTAGTGGCAACGAGGGAGACTGTGGTTGGAGTCCCCTTGCTGTGTTTTACATGCTTTTAGAAGGGCATGACATGGCTTAGAGGTTGACTTTCAGCATCTGGAAACTGTTGGCTACCAAAATGCTGCCTTTCCAACCTTTTTAACCGAGGATTTTCGAGACCTTATGCCCATCGCAGTGCCCCAAGAGCCGATGCCCAGGCGCCACTCCTTCTCCAACAAAGGCATGCACGCGCTACACCAGCATGTTGCACTAAACATCACTGATTCCTTGAGAAACTCTGTGTGACAGGGTGCATTTCACCACAGATAATTGGCCCAGTAAGCATGGACAGGGGCGTTACATGTCGCTGACTGGGCATTGGGTTACTGTGGGGAGAGATGGAGAAAGGTCTGCTGTACAAGTCTTGCCGTCCCCACGAGTTGTGTCAATCCTTCTTCTGTATGTAGAAGTTAATACACTGCTTCTGCCTCTTCAACCTCGTGTGGGTCCTCCACCTTGGCGCAAACCCTGTGTGGTCAGGCCACCCTTCCTTGTAACTGCGCACAAGGACTACCACACACCTCCTTACTATGCTGGCAGAAGAGCTCAATGCCATCAGGCGGTCAAAGGTTTACTTTGAAATGTATGGGAAATGTGAGTCACACCGCTGAGAAGTTGTGGACGGTTAGCTCTGGAGACCGAGTTTCATCAATGGTTGTCTCCACTCAACCAGCAGCCAGGGAAGGCCGGGTGCGACAATGATGCAAACATGGGTGCGGCCCTTCGCTGTGACAATGTGACACACGTGCCTTGTGTGGTTCACGTGTTGAACCTGGTTGTCCAGCAATTTTTAAAGCACTATCCTGGCCCACATGGCCTTCTGCAGAGAGCACGGTGTAACGCCTTCCTTGATCCACACACTCAGATGGGCTGTAAATGATAGGCTAGAGGGAAGCCACACACCAAGCAGGACCCCTAGAACCCTGAAACCCTTTAACCCCTATACAGGGATTAGGAATTACACAGGGCCCAAGGTGATTAATACCTGTGGAAGGCTGCAGTTCCAGAGAATAGTAGTCAGGCAGGGTCAAAACATTAATTGAGGAACAGGAACAGAATGGGACGGCCAGGACTTAATCAGAAAACAAGCAGAGGTGAAATGCGGATCGGCCAACAAGGTACATAAACAGCAAGCAGGAAAAGTAGTCAGGTAACAAGCACACAAAATCATAAAACTGAACTGGGGGTAAAATTAACCAGAGGTTCATAGCTATGTCTGGCAGTGGTCTGCAGACAGGAGGGGCCTAAAAAAGGGTGTGGTGTCTTCCCATTGGTTGTAGCTGAATGATGGTATTTCATCTGTGAGATACCCACCAGCTACATTCAGCCAGAGATTCTGCATCTGTCAAGGTAATGCAGCCCAGTGGGTGAGCATAACCTGCGTCCACCTGCGCTGCTGGCATCGACTCCTCTCCCATCATCAGCACTATGCATGAAAGGAACACGTTGTCACCTGGCGACCGGAGTACAAATTGACGGAGCGTACTCCGTTGGTGACTTAACAGCCGTGTGCGGCAATGATGCAAACCTGACTGCGGGCCATCGTCAGGGCAATGTGACACACGTGCCTTGTATGGCTCACGTGTTGAACCTAATTCTCCAGCAATTTTTAAAACACCATCCCGGCCTACATGGCCTTGTGCAGCGGGCACGCTCGCTATGTGCTCACTTCCATCGTGCGCACACAGCAGCTCAACAACTTTCATCACTCCGGACGTCTTAGGGTCTGGCAGTTAAACGCCGGAAATGCGATGTTCCGACACGTAGGAATTGGAATCTGCACATGTTGCAGCGTGTGTGGCAGCACCGCAGAGCCCTGCTGAAATACGGTATGACATATAGCCTGGGATAACTTGATCCAGAGGTGGTGCAGATCACGCTGCTGGAGTGGTGTCAGATCAAGGACCTATGCACCCTGCTACACAGTTTACAAATGTCGACGAAGATGTTTAGCACTGGCAATGTCATTCTCAGCGTGACAACTCTGGTCATCTACATGATGGAGCACACTGTAATTATTATTCGGAGTCAGGTGTTGGGACAAGAGGAAGGGGAGGAAGTACAGGAGGAGTCATATGCGGAAGGGATAACAAGATCTACGAGGTCCAGATGGTCAGCGGCACCTATGCGGCAGTCATGGTGAGGGAGAGGGATTAACAAGGGCGCATAGTATCAGCAAAAAGTGTTGAGGAAAGTGCAGGAGCCCATGAAGAAATGGAGGACGAACTGGCGATGGGCATGGAAGACTCAGCAGATGAGTGAGAGCTTGCTCACATTTCGGTTGTGCGAGGTTGTGGGGAGAGGGCAGAGGAAGGAGGCACGATTCTCACCTCTCTGCCACCAACACACCAAGGACTTGGTCCTCCTGGATGCACAAGACACATGAGCGGCTTCTTGCTGCACTACCTACATGACCCTCGGATTGTACGAATTCGAAGTAATCCAGAATACTGGGTTGCCACACTGTTAGATCCCCGGTACAAGACAAAATTTGGCGAAATAATTCCTGCCATAGAAATGGACGCATGTATACAGGAGTATCTGCAGAATGTGGTACGCAATCTTAGATCTGCTTTTCCACTAAACACCAGTGCTGCACAGAGTGAATCTCAACGCTTTGTCATGGATAGGAGGAAATGGTCTTTTCCTTGTCCACATCGGAGGGACCGAGGGATGGCTGCTGTGCTGAGATGGCGTTGAGTACGGTGTCCCTGCAGAGTTACACTTTTGGTCATATACCAAAATGAGTTGAAAAAGGACAGATGCTGGTGGAAAGGGGAACAGGTGTGTTGGAAAGAGGAAAAAAGTTTTGGTCCGTGGATTTGGTGGTTAAGCAAAAGTAACATTTGATGAAGAAACACCATCTGTTACAGTGGGACTGGCAGATTTGGATAAGGTTGTATATACTATGTTACCGCTATATAACGAAAATTAATAAGAAAAGAAAGAGAAAGGTATATATCCCCATCAGCAGTCAGTGTCCACCATGCTCCCAGTTGGAAAAGGAGAGGTTGGCAACTGGAAGGTTTGGTGGAGGATACAGAGCTGTGTGGCTATGAAACTAATAGTAGCCTGAACCGAGTTAGACGCCATTCGGATCTGGAGACTGGGAGCCCTGTTAGCGTCACAGGGTCCACATGCCCACCCAGCCCAGGAACTCCCTGTTAACAACACAGGAGCCATTGAGTACGCTGACCGTGTGCGTAGGGGCCACACCTGTGGACAGCAGGCGCATCAGCAGCAGCAGGCCTGTTAATGCCACTGGGCTGCACAAGCAGGACTGGTAGGACAGGAGCTGGTCTTAACCGTTCTGCGTTACCAACTGTGGTGGTGGCCTGCATCGACACCCTATCCCTGCCTACCTCTGGCCTAAAGCCGCAATGGGTTCAACACATGGAGGTGTGCTCTTTCGGAGCATAATAGAAGAATGCGCACCTCCTTGTTGGCTCCAGCCCCTTTTATAACCTGGGTCCACCCCAAACCAGGGTGAACCACAATGAACCTCCTGGAGACAAAAGTAGAGTGACACGTCATGAGTGGCATAACTAGCGTCCTATTTGGAACCGCAACTTCAATGATGACCTCATGGCTGCCATGACCCAAACACCTCACCAGTCATCATCTGACCATCAATAATGCGGTGACAAGTCATAGGGGTGGGCCTCTGCAAGCCATTTGGGAGGACACCTGATGCCCTGTGGTCTATATGGGACCCCCACATCAGGGGCAGGGCCAAAGAGTTCATTACTGGACCTAGTCTCTGATGCAGTAAGTGCCTGAGCATGCTCAGTAGCATGAAATACAGTCTCTGAAAAAAGACTATCAGCTTTAGCATGGTGTCTAGGCACAAAACAGGACTTAGACCCGGCACGGAATGCAAGTACATGTGCAAAGAGGCTTTTGACACTTAGTGTGGGAGCATGCGCTGTATCCCGAAATGAAGACTTAGCGTCAGGAATGGCACAGTCAGGCTGAGCATACTCACTAGGCGAAACACTGTAGTTAGGCTGCAGCTGGGGTAAATCGGCACACGCACGCGCACTAGCTGCCTCTCCACACTTAGACGTGGAGCAGAAATTGCTCTTCGGGTGTGAACTTGGAGATGCTGTCTATGAACAGAAGGAAAAGCTAAAGGAAGCCTCACTTTCTATCCCTCCGAATTATCAAATGCAGCAATGAATTCCCTGAGTTTGCTATAACATTAGCGTAGCAAAATGTGCATGAGGGTGTCATGTAGAGGTGCTAGAAATAGCTTGGCACCAGTGGGGCACTAATGGAATACAACAGCCAGTTCTATGATGCCACTAAATGGCAGTATTTTTTGCTATCATTATAGCTTATTAAAAACAGAGCAGGAGGGTGTCATGCACAGGTGCTAGAAATAGCTTGGCACCAGTGGGGCACTAATGGAATACAACAGCCAGTTCTATGATGCCACTAAATGGCAGTATTTTTTGCTATCATTATAGCTTATTAAAAACAGAGCAGGAGGGTGTCATGCACAGGTGCTGCACATAGATTTGCACTAGTGTGACTAGACAAAAGTCCAATAGCCACGTTTAGGATGCCACTAGGTACACTGACTGTTTGCTAGTATAATGGCTTAGTTAAAAAGAGTTGGAGTGTGCAATGCAGGCAGACGTGCTGCAAATATCTTTCCACTAGTGTGACTACACAAAAGTACAATAGCCACGTTTAGGATGCCACTAGGTACACTGACTGTTTGCTAGTATAATGGCTTAGTTAAAAAGAGTTGGAGTGTGCAGAGGACAGGAGGGTACAGTGCCAGGATTGTGGGGCTCTGGGTAGAGGAATGGAAGCCTGCCTTTCTATTCCCTCCTAATGGGGAAATGCAGCGACGAAATCCCTGACCTTGGCTACACAGACGCTGTCTCTGTTTTCAGGACCTGTCACCTATGGCTCTGACCCTGCCGGTTTGAGCCCTTAAAAGGACTGATAGAAAGTGCTATCCCTAATCTGTCCAGCGCTGTGTATGGAGCGCATACAGCTGTATCGGCGATAGGACAAAGGACGGAGCTGCGACAGTGATGTCTGACACCAAGGACGCAGAAGAGATAATGGCGTCCGGACGGGCAGATACTCGTTTTTATAATGCAGGGACATGTGACATGGACATCCTATCACACATGCCGTTGCTTCTCTGGCTAAAAGTCCACTTAGCTGTGTGTGTGTCTGGGATTGGCTGACATGCTGGCCCGCCCCACTACACGCGCGCGCTTAGGGAAGGAAGACAAGGAAAAAAAAAAAAAAATGGCGATCGCCATTATACAAACAGCAGTGATCTGAAGGCGCTGTTCCCGCACACTATACACTGAAATGTCATAATAGTGTGAGTCACAGAGTGACTTACACTATTACAGCGGAAAGCCAGCTAGGAATTAGCTGTTTTTTTGCTGCTAGAACCGTTCTCGAACGTTTCTAGAACTATCGAGCTTTTGCAAAAAGCTCGAGTTCTAGTTCGATCTAGAACAGGCCCCAAAATCACTCGAGCCTAGAACTGGAGAACCTCGAACCGCGAACCACGCTCAACTCTAGTTGTCATGTCGGTCTGGGCCAGATGGAAAAGACGGAAAAGGTGAACAACTCCATCCGAAAGAACGTCAGCTGTAAGTCACCATCTATAACTGCACTGTGACCTCCTGTATGTGCTCCAGCATCGATATCTACCACTATATAGTCACCATATAGCGGTAACATCAGTGTCATCTGCCGAGGTTCCACTATACCCACGATTAGTCTGCACCACCGTAGTTATCATGGTTACCTGGTAAGGGGCCCACTCAGATGTTTTGCCCCCCCTGAGCTGAAACCCTAGCTACGCCACTGACTGCACCTGCTGTGCGATGAAAAGAAACATTCCTCTTTCTGCCCCACTTATCATGCCCATCACTCTGTACCTTACATAGTGATAATGCCTCATTTGTGCCCTCTAGGTGGTAAAATTGCCCTCTAGAAAATATTAATGCCTTGTGCAAATGCCCTGTAAAAGTGTCCAAATTTTGCACCACACTTTGTTCACAATTAAGACTTAATATTAGCCCCCAGTCTCCCTGTGTACAGTTCTAACATATACAGTATAATGTCCCCCAGTTCCCCATTACACAATATGATGTGCCCACAACGCCCTATGCACAGAATGATGGGCCCACAGATCCTCTGTACACAGTATTTTGTCTTCACTACTCCCCTATTTACAATATAATGAACCCACAACTCCCCTATTCACAGTATGATAAGCCCACAGCTCCCCTATACACAGTATATTGTCTCCGCTGCTCCCCTATACACAGTATGATGTTTCCACTGTTCCCCTATACAATTTAAGATGTACACACAGCTCCCCTATACACAGTTGGATGTCCCCACTGCTCCCCTGTAGACAGTATGATGTCCCCACAGCTCCCCTATGTACAATATAATAGGCCCACAGCTCCCCTCTACACACTATGATGTTCCCACCACTCGCCTATACACAGTTTGATGTCCCCATAGCTCCCCTATACACAGTACAATGAGCCCATGGCTCCCCTATTCATAGTATAATGGGCCCACAGCTTTCCTATGCACAGTATGATGGGCCCAGAACTCCCCTATACAAAGTATGATGAACCCAAGGCTCCCCGATGCACAGTATAATGGGCACACAGCTCCCTATATACAGTATGATGGGCCACAGTTCCCCTTTGCGCAGTTTAATAAGTCCACAGCTCCCCATACACAGTATGATGACTTCACTGCTCCCCTATATACAGTATGATGGGTCCACAGCTCACCCATACACAGTATGATGGGCCCACACAGGGCCGCCATTAGGAATTTCAGGGCCCCATACTGGCAAAATCTTTGGGCCCCCTTGAGACTCCACCCAGGCTCTACCCCAGCTCCTCCTCCACTCCTCAAACCTTCCACACTCTCAACGCCATGCTTGGAAAAACGTGTGTGTGTGTATATATTATATATAAAGCTGAGTGTATCTATGTGTATGTGTGTATGTCCGCTAAAGGATTCCGCCTGTCACATTTACAATCACGATATTTTGCACAGACACCCCATATGACTCAGGGAACATCATAGACTATGTTTTGAGGGAAAATGTAACCCCGCGCTTTACAGTTATTCACCAAAAAAACCTGCCTCTATTAAAGTAAATGGAGCTGGGAGCTACAGGTCATTAGTAGGAGCTGTGATTGATTGCTATAGGCAACAAAGGACATTCTTAGTATAAGAATCTTAGGTGTGAGGTAATGTGATATCAGTTGAGATACAATAGAGAGAGACAGAGCGAGAGGGAGAGAGACAGAGACACAGACAGACAGAGAAACAGAGAGAGAGAGACAGAGAGAGAAAGAGGCAGACAGGGAAAAAGACAGTCAGACATGGAGAGACAGAGAAAGAGGCTGACAGGGAAAGAGACAGACAGACAGGGAGAGAGACAGAGACAAATAGGGAAAGAGACAGACAGACAGAGAAAGAGGTAGACAGGGAAAGAGACAGCCAGGGAAAGAGACAAATAGGGAAAGAGACAAACAGGAAAAAAGACAGACACACAAAGACAAACACAGACATACAAAGACAGACAGAGAGAAAGACAGAGACAGACACAAAAGGTAGAGACAGACAGGGAAAGAGAAATACAGGCAAAGAGACAGAAAGAGAGATAGAGAGACAGATAGAGAGATAGAAATAGAGACAAACAGAGAAGGAAACAGACAGAGGCTGGGAGAGAGAGACAGTAAGAGAGAGACAAATAGACAGTTACTATCCAGGGCAACACTGGGTACTACAGCCAGTATACAGGTAGGTCCAGAAATATATGGACAGTGACACAATTTTCGCGAGTTGGGCTCTGTATGCCACCACATTGGATTTGAAATGAAACCTCTACAACAGAATTCAAGTGCAGATTGTAACGTTTAATTTGAAGGTTTGAACAAAAATATCTGATAGAAATTGTAGGAATTGTACACATTTCTTTACAAACACTCCACATTTTAGGAGGTCAAAAGTAATTGGACAAATAAACCAAACCCAAAAAAAAATTTTTAGTTTCAATATTTTGTTGCGAATCCTTTGGAGGCAATCACTGCCTTAAGTCTGGAACCCATGGACATCACCAAACGCTGGGTTTCCTCCTTCTTAATGCTTTGCCAGGCCTTTACAGCCGCTGCCTTCAGGTCTTGCTTGTTTGTGGGTCTTTCCGTCTTAAGTCCGGATTTGAGCAAGTGAAATGCATGCTCAATTGGGTTAAGATCTGGTGATTGACTTGGCCATTGCAGAATGTTCCACTTTTTTGCACTCATGAACTCCTGGGTAGCTTTGGCTGTATGCTTGGGGTCATTGTCCATCTGTACTATGAAGCGCCGTCCGATCAACTTTGCGGCATTTGGATAAATCTGGGCTGAAAGTATATCCCTGTACACTTCAGAATTCATCCGGCTACTCTTGTCTGCTGTTATGTCATCAATAAACACAAGTGACACAGTGCCATTGAAAGCCATGCATGCCCATGCCATCACGTTGCCTCCACCATGTTTTACAGAGGATGTGGTGTGCCTTGGATCATGTGCCATTCCCTTTCTTCTCCAAACTTTTTTCTTCCCATCATTCTGGTACAGGTTGATCTTGGTCTCATGTGTCCATAGAATACTTTTCCAGAACTGAGCTGGCTTCATGAGGTGTTTTTCAGCAAATTTAACTCTGGCCTGTCTATTTTTGGAATTGATGAATGGTTTGCATCTAGATGTGAACCCTTTGTATTTACTTTCATGGAGTCTTCTCTTTACTGTTGACTTAGAGACAGATACACCTACTTCACTGAGAGTGTTCTGGACTTCAGTTGATGTTGTGAACGGGTTCTTCTTCACCAAAGAAAGTATGCGGCGATCATCCACCACTGTTGTCATCCGTGGACGCCCAGGCCTTTTTGAGTTCCCAAGCTCACCAGTCAATTCCTTTTTCCTCAGAATGTACCCGACTGTTGATTTTGCTACTCCGAGCATGTCTGCTATCTCTGTGCTGGATTTTTTCTTTTTTTTCAGCCTCAGGATGTTCTGCTTCACTTCAATTGAGAGTTCCTTAGACCGCATGTTGTCTGGTCACAGCAACAGCTTCCAAATGCAAAACCACACACCTGTAATCAACCCCAGACCTTTTAACTACTTCATTGATTACAGGTTAACGAGGGAGACACCTTCAGAGTTAATAGCAGCCCTTAGAGTCCCTTGTCCAATTACTTTTGGTCCCTTGAAAAAGAGGAGGCTATGCATTACAGAGCTATGATTCCTAAACCCTTTCTCCGATTTGGATGTGAAAACTCTCATATTGCAGCTGGGAGTGTGCACTTTCAGCCCATATTATATATATAATTGTATTTCTGAACATGTTTTTGTAAACAGCTAAAATAACAAAACTTGTGTCACTGTCCAAATATTTCTGGACCTAACTGTATATATATATATATATATATATATATATATATATATATACGTATATACACACACACAAACAATCACGGCCAAAAGTGTTGGCATGCTTGATGTTGTTCCAGGAAAAGAAGTATTGCCCTCAAAAATCTACATTACAGACATCACTAGGGGGGCACAGACATCACTAGGGGGTGCACAGACATCACTGGGGGGCGCGCAGACATCATTGAGGCGGCGCACAGATATCACTGGGGGCACACAGAAATCACTGGGTTGGCGCACAGACATGATTAGGGGGGCACACAGACATCCCTAGGGGGGCACATACATCACTAGGGGGGCGCATAGACATTACTGGGGGGTGCACAGACATCACTGGGAGGGCACACAGACATCACTGGGGAGCACAGACATCACTAGGTGGGCACATACATACCTAGGGGGGCACAGACATCACTAGGGGGTGCACAGACATCACTGGGGGGCGCGCAGACATCATTGAGGCGGCGCACAGATAACACTGGGGGCACACAGAAATCACTGGGTTGGCGCACAGACATGATTAGGGGGGCACACAGACATCCCTAGGAGGGCACATACATCACTAGGGGGGCGCATAGACATCACTGGGGGGTGCACAGACATCACTGGGAGGGCACACAGACATCACTGGGGAGCACAGACATCACTAGGTGGGCACATACATACCTAGGGGGGCACAGACATACTTAGGGAGGCAAAAACATCACTAGGAGGGCACAGACATCACTAGGGGGCATGGACAGACTGGGTGGCATGGTCAGCAATTGCGGAGCACAGACATCACTAAGTGGGCAAACAGCACTGGGTGTGGTACACAGCATTGGAGGGAACACAACAATGTGGGTGATAAACAGCACTGGAGGGGGCTAGACACAGCCCTGGGGGGGCTGCACACAGCACTGGAGGAGACTGCATACAGCAGTGGGGGGCTGCACACAGCACTTGGGGTTCCACACAGCACTGGGGGGGCTGCATACAGCACTGGGGAGTTTCACACAGCACTGGGGGGCTGCACACAGCACTGGAGGGAGCTGCACACAGCACTGGGGGGCTGCACACAGTACTGGGGGGCTGCACACAGCACTAAAGAGTGGGCACACAACACCGGAGGGCAGACTCTACCTGTTCTCGCCACCTCCGCATTGCCTGCAGCACTGTGTTGATGCGCAGAGTGATGACCTCATCACACTGGGCTGTGGGATGACGTGCTGCCTCCCTGCTCTGCTCGATTTGCTTCCGGCCACATGGCTAATTTGCATACGATGCACTAGAAGGGCTTCGCCTGCAACTTAACTGTGTGCAGTGGCTGAAGCGACACCGCCGAGCTCCTCTGGAGTGACTGTGACTGGGGACCGGTGAAGAGGGGGGCCTAGCCTGCTCAGGGCTTAACAAAGATAAGTAATTACCCCGGGCCTGGCCGGGCCCCCTCTCTTCAGTCACAGTAGTAATGTCCTGATGGCGGGCCTGGGCCCACAGTTCCCCTATACACAGCATAATGTGCCCACAGCTCCCCTATACATAGTATAATGAGCCCAAAGCTCCCGTATTCACAGTATAATGGTCCCACAGCTCCCGTAGGCACAGTATGATGGGCCCACAGCTCCCCTGCACACAATATTATAGGCCACAGCTCCCCTTTGCAAAGTTTAATGAGCGCACAACTCCCCTATACACAGTATGATGACTTTACTGCTCCCCTACACAGTTTGATGTCCCCACTGCTCCCCTTATTTTTAATGGAGCAAAAGGTGTGTAGTTTGAACTTTTGTATTTTTTTAAATTTTTTCAAATTTTTTTAAAACTTTTTTTTTACTTTTTTACTGCATTTATTAAGCTGTGATCATATGATCTCTTGTACTATACATAGCAGTGTATCAGCACTGCTACGTATAATAAAAATCATGATCTCCCATGAATGCCAGCTACAGGCTGACTTTCACAGGAGTATCATAATGATTAATGAGAGTCACAGGGATCTTCAGCAGACCCCCGGCTGTCATAGCAACCCATTGGTACCAACCGATCACATCACAGGCGCACTGAAGTTGATGTGGCCCGACACCCAAATACTTTTGAAGCCACATGGATCTGCACTTTTACAGTCTGGATCCGCCCATTACTATTAGGAACACGAGACATCAAGAAAAAGACTATAAAAGGTTTATTATTTACATTTATTTCTGAATTTAGACACATAAACACAAAGATATTAATGATAATACCAATATTTTGGATAGAAGATAACATCCAAAACTGATCTCTATTTATTAGGTCCAACTATATTTGGAATCCCCTTGACATTCTATGTAGATCTGCTTTTCCACTCATGCATCTTTTCTGGTTTGAAACATTGTTAAATATGGAAACGGTGCAACTGTCACGAACCGCGGTACGGGGGCTTCTCGTGTATCTTCTGGAGCTGTTCCTCCCTGTACCTGAGGTCACTCAGCCTGGTCTCCTGAGCCACGGATGGTGACCAGGACTGTTTGGAATTCTGACACTGTGTCAAAAAGAGCCTACTGAGCATGTGCGGGACTCCTATGGGTCTTTTGCTATTATCTGAGCATGTCAGTGATGGGGTAAGTTTCTATTGGCTGCAGTGACATCATCAGTGACCTGGCAAGTTTCTATTGGCCGTGGTGACAACATCAGTGACGTGGCAAGTTTCTATTGGCCACAGTGACGTCATCAGTGATGTGTAAGGCTTTCACTGGCCAAAGAGGCTGGCTGCACGTGGTTCCTCCACCTTGTGGGCGGTACAGAGGTGATAAATAGCCCTGACGCCCACATGGAGGTGCGCTCTCATCTTTGTGCATGCAGCAACACACAGCTACTTTTGATAGGGATATGCAACGAAGTCCTACCGGAGTGATTGAGGGTCAGCAGGCAGGTTAGGATGAGGCGTCGCGGTCACATCTAAACCGAGTTAGGGTCAGAAGCCGGCTAGGCTGGGCTCCAGGTTTATCGGGGTTGTGCCGCTAAGGGACCGGTGGTTAACTGGCTATACCCTATTACAACCCGATATAGGAGCAATATCCTACACGCTCACCTCTGCAGATAGCCAGTGCGTATACTAGCGGAACACAGGTAGTGTTCTGCATGACATCCCTATTCATACTGTGTATGCTGTATATACAGTGCCTACAAGTAGTATTCAACCCCCTGCAGATTTAGCAGGTTTACACATTCGGAATTAACTTGACATTGTGACATTTGGACTGTAGATCAGCCTGGAAGTGTGAAATGCACTGCAGCAACAAAGAATGTTATTTCTTTTTTTTTTTTTTTTTAAATTGTGAAAAGTTTATTCAGAGGGTCATTTATTATTCAACCCCTCAAACCACCAGAATTCTGTTTGGTTCCCCTAAAGTATTAAGAAGTATTTCAGGCACAAAAAACAATGAGCTTCACATGTTTGGATTAATTATCTCTTTTTACAGCCTTTTCTGACTAATTAAGACCCTCCCCAAACTTATGAACAGCACTCATACTTGGACAACATGTGAAAGACAAAGGAGCATTCCAAGGCCATCAGAGACAAGATCGTGGAGGGTCACAAGGCTGGCAAGGGGTACAAAACCCTTTCCAAGGAGTTGGGCCTACCTGTCTCCACTGTTGGGAGCATCATCCGGAAGTGGAAGGCTTATGGAACTACTGTTAGCCTTCCACGGCCTGGACAGCCTTTGAAAGTTTCCACCCGTGCCGAGGCCAGGCTTGTCCGAATAGTCAAGGCTAACCCAAGGACAACAAGGAAGGAGCTCCGGGAAGATCTCATGGCAGTGGGGACATTGGTTTCAGTCAATACCATAAGTAATGTACTCCACCGCAATGGTCTCCGTTCCAGACGAGCCCGTAAGGTACCTTTACTTTCAAAGCGTCATGTCAAGGCTCGTCTACAGTTTGCTCATGATCACTTGGAGGACTCTGAGACAGACTGGTTCAAGGTTCTCTGTTCTAATGAGACCAAGATCGAGATCTTTGGTGCCAACCACACACGTGACGTTTGGAGACTGGATGGCACTGCATACGACCCCAAGAATACCATCCCTACAGACAAGCATGGGGGTGGCAGCATCATGCTGTGGGGCTGTTTCTCAGCCAAGGGGCCTGGCCATCTGGTCCGCATCCATGGGAAGATGGATAGCACGGCCTACCTGGAGATTTTGGCCAAGAACCTCCGCTCCTCCATCAAGGATCTTAAGATGGGTCGTCATTTCATCTTCCAACAAGACAACGACCCAAAGCACACAGCCAAGAAAACCAAGGCCTGGTTCAAGAGGGAAAAAATCAAGGTGTTGCAGTGGCCTAGTCAGTCTCCTGACCTTAACCCAATGGAAAACTTGTGGAAGGAGCTCAAGATTAAAGTCCACATGAGACACCCAAAAAACCTAGATAACTTGGAGAAGATCTGCATGGAGGAGTGGGCCAAGATAACTCCAGAGACCTGTGCCGGCCTGATCAGGTCTTATAAAAGACGATTATTAGCTGTAATTGCAAACAAGGGTTATTCCACAAAATATTAAACCTAGGGGTTGAATAATAATTGACCCACACTTTTATGTTGAAAATTTATTAAAATTTAACTGAGCAACATAACTTGTTGGTTTGTAAGATTTATGCATCTGTCAATAAATCCTACTCTTGTTTGAAGTTTGCAGGCTCTAACTTATTTGCATCTTATCAAACCTGCTAAATCTGCAGGGGGTTGACTACTACTTGTAGGCACTGTACCTACTTTCTGTAAAGTCACAGGAGAGCATAGCGCCTTTTCTGGTCCTGTGAGTAACCAGGTCCAGGCCTTATTATATTTATTCTGGTCCTATCTCTAAACAGGGATCAGTTCCTTTTACATTATTAGCCGTATCGGGTCCTGTGAAGCAACAGGGTCCTACTACACTATATGGCAGCTTCTGTGTGGATTATAACACAGAGACTGTACACGCAGGTTGTTTATATTTATGTAGAGTCTTTGTAAACCTGCGACTACACTTGTGTGACCTGTAACACATGTGCCTATTTATTTTCGGGGTTTTGCTGAATATCAGTACAGACTGCACGGTGGACCCTGACCTCTGATATCGGTTTACCCTCACCCTTTACCATATCAATAGGTCCATCCGTAACAGTAGCGTTATGGATTTTATTCCAACAGTGTCTAAAATGTAAATTTAAAAAATAAAGAATATTACATTTTTATTTTTTATATATATATTGAATACAAATCTCAACATAAAAATTTTTAAATTGTTAAAAAATATAAATATTTAAGGTCATTTCTGTATGAAATGGATTTAATCCTGGCAAAATGCAGTGGTTAGGCATCAAACTATTAACTCTTAAATATTTCAATGAATTATTTGGCTAATATTATTTTGTTTTATTTTTTTTATTATTTTTCTTGTTAGATAAAAAATGACTATCAATTATGTCTAAAGATCATCAAAATTAAAGTGGAAGTGGACTTAAACAAATTTATATATCAAAGATTAGTACTAGAAATTGCAAACTTGTAAAGATAGACATTGTAATGGATATAATCAATAAATTGATAATTACTTCAGATTTCGGGCTACTTTTCTTACTGCTCCCAAAACCTCATTATTCCTCAGTGTATAGAAAACTGGATACAGCATTGGAACCACAGCCATATAAATAAATGAAAGCATCTTGTCCTGGTCCTTAGAATGTCCGGATTCTTTGTTACCATACAAGAAGATAATTGGACCATAGAATAACATGACAGTGGTGAGATGAGAGGCGCAACTGGAGAAGGCTTTGAGACATCCCTGTGAAGAGCATATCTTTAATATAGAGGAAATAACATATACATAAGAGGTTACTATAAGAGGCAAAAATGTAAAAATGATGTTCCCAAACAGCATGAATATTTCTGTCCTTGCGGTGTTACTGGAGGTTATGGAATATAAAGTCTTGAGGTCACAATATAAATGATCAATTTCATGTGAGTAACTAAAAAAAAGTATAGATGTAAGTACTGCATAAATTACTGAGTTTACAGCTGATATAAGCCAAGATGAAGCAGCCATTGTGTTGCATACTTGCCTGTTCATAATGAGATGGTATTGTAAGGACATGCAGATGGCTACGTATTGGTCATAAAACATAAAGGTCAAAATAAAAATATCACAAACAGCAGCGAACATATAAAAATAAAGTTGAGTAATGCAAGTTGAAAAATATATTCTGTTGTCTTGTGTTGTAATTATGGATAGCAGTTTAAGAAGAGTAGTAGATACATAGATGACGTCTGCCAGGGAGAGGTTTCCCAAAAAGAAATACATTAGAGTATGGAGCCGAGTTTCCAAATATATAAGTCCAGTAATAAGTAATTTTCCATTCACTGTCAAGAGATACATCAGTAAAACACCAATAAAAAGCAAATAACCTTCCATTTCAGAGGTGGATATTGTTAAGATATAAAATTTTACTACAGTACTGTTTGGACATTCATCTTTTGTTCTTGTCTGTAAAAGTATATAACAAAGTAATTTTTTGTGTATAGTATGGTAAAAAATTGATATACAGTGCCTTTGTGAAAGTATTCACTCCCTTGGCTTTTTAACTATATTGTTACATTACAACTAGTGTTTAAATAGTTTTGTAATCTGATTTATGTGTGATGCATCAGCACTAAATCATCTAAGTTGGGGCAGTTAAGTGTGAAAAATATAGGCAAAAATTAAATTTTCGGGATAAGATAAATAAAAATTGCCTTGTATATATTCACCCCTTTTGCTATGAAACCCCTAAAAAATTCTGGTGCAAACAATTATCTTCATAAGGCACATGCTTAGTGACACCATGTCCATCTGTGTGCAATCTAAAGGGGGCTTTACACGGTAGCGATATCGCTAGCAATTTCTAGCGATAGCGACCTTGTAAGTACCCGACCCGTTGCGCATGCGATTGTTTGTGATCGCTGCCGTAGCGAACATTATCGCTACGCAGCGTCACACATACTTACCTGGTCGGCGGCGTCACTGTGACTTCCGAACAATCCCTCCTTCAAGGGGGAGGGACGTTTGGCATCACAGCGACGTCACCACAACGTCACTAAGCGGCCGGCCAATCAAAGCAGAGGGGCGGAGATGAGTAGGGCGTAACATCCCGCCCACCTCCTTCCTTCCTCATTGTGGCCGGCGGCAGGTAAGGGGACGTTCCTCGCTCCTGCGGTGTCACACATAGCGATGTGTGCTGCCGCATGAGCGATGAACCACAACGCTAAACAACCCTTACCGATTTTTGACTTTGGGACGACCTCTCCATGGTGAACGATTTTCACCATTTTTGAGGTCGCCTAAGGTCGCTGGTAAGTATTACATGCTGCGATATCGTTAATGACGCCGGATGTGCGTCACTAACAACTTGACCCCGGCGACCAAACATTAACGATATCGTAGCATGTAAAGCCCCCTTAAGTGTCCCAGTATCTGTCAGTATATCCTAATCTATGATGATCCCCTAGAACACCATCAAATCCATTATCATCAAATAGAAAGAACATTGCACCACAACAAACCTACAAAGAGAGGGCTGTCCAGCAAACCTCAGCCCAGGCAAGGAGGGCATTAATCAAAGAAGCAACGCAGAGACCAAAGGTAACCGTGAAGAATCTGCAGATTTCCCAAGCAGAGACCGGATTTTTTTGTCTGTCCATATGATCACAATAAGTCATACACTTCATACAGCTGACCTTTATAGAAGAGTGGTTAGAAAAAAGCCTTTACTTACAGACAAAATTAGAAGGCTTGTTTGCAGTTTGCCAAATGTGGGAGACTCCCCAAATGTATGGAGAAAGGTACTGTGTTAAAATGAGAACAGAATTGAACTTTTTGGGCAAAAAGCAAAACGGTAATTCTGGCACCAAGCAAACACAGCTCATCACCCCCAAGAGCAGCATCACCACAGTGAAACATGGTGGTGGCAGCATAATGCTGTGGGGATAATTTCAAAAAGAGGGTTAGGAAAAAATGGTCCAAGTCGAGGGAAAGATGGATTATTTCAGACACTATCTCTTGATCAACATTCAGAAAATTTAACCCTATTTGTGATATAGACATTCCAACCTACGACTCCATATACAGTTTATTTCTGATCAGATGCGCTTTTGATTGAGCAAAAATCACCTTCATATGAGATCGAAAAACCCCTTTCTATCTATTGTTCCAAGGGGTATACATTTAATACCACATAACAAAATGACTCCACATCATTTCAATATAAATAAGGGACAACAGGATGGGTAAACAGCTGTATTGAACCCCCCTCCCAACATTGTAAGCTGCATCAACTTAAAATTTCCCTCATATCCTAGAAAAGATTTGGAGAATGGCTATAAAAATACACCAATAAGTACTCAGATTTAAACAGGTAGGTTTTCTAATGGTATATAATCAAAAATAATAGATTGATTATAGTTAGTACAAGAGAAGACATACTTGGAGAACAAATATAGACCTGAAGCATGAAATAGAGGAGGATACAGAGGATATGAACAGAGAAAGGAATAGTTTATTAAAAAAAAAAAAAGGCTTAATTCACCAAGACATCCTTGATAACCAGCTGCTGTCTACAAGGATGATAGAAAAGAGGGGCGTGCACACTAATTTGAGGGTGAGGTGCTAGTGAATGGGAGAATCCCTTTAGTATACATATAGAAGTACACTGCACACTCAATGAAGTGAATAATGTATTAATTTATTGAAAATTCAAAAAAGCCATGCAAAGGAACATGAACTAAAGACAGAAAATTGCTCTGACGTTGCGGCCACAGGCCTTGTTCACAGAGTCTGCTGTCACTAATAGTTCTGTATTCCAGGGAGAATGCTGTATCAATATATTAGTAGAGAGATTGCATATATGGTATGAATGGGGTATCAGGAACGCCTAGGATATATTCTCCGAGCCTGTGTGGACGCCGGCGCTCACGTGCCTTGGCTGTATGGAGCCGTTCCATACAGCCAAGGCACGTGAGCGCCGGCGTCCACACAGGCTCGGAGAATATATCCTAGGCGTTCCTGATACCTCATTTATACCATATATGCAATCTCTCTACTAATATATTGATACAGCATTCTTCCTGGAATACAGAACTATTAGTGACAGCAGACTCTGTGAACAAGGCCTGTGGCCGCAACGTCAGAGCAATTTTCTGTCTTTAGTTCATTTTCCTTTGCATGGCTTTTTTGAATTTTCAATAAATTAATACATTATTCACTTCATTGAGTGTGCAGTGTACTTCTATATGTCTACAAGGATGACACAGCCAAGGAAACTCAATTGGTTTCAGAAAAAGAAAATAAAGCCACTAGAATGGCCGAGCTGATCACCGGAGCTGAATCCAATAGACAATTTATGGAAGTAACTAAAGCTCAGAGTTCATAGAAGGAGCCAAAGAACCTTCGGGATTTGAATAGTGTGTGTGTGGAAGAATGGGGCAAAATCAAATCTGGGGCAATGCATGGCATTAGTTTTTCCATATAGTAGCTGTCATCACCAACAAAGGCGGTAAGAAGTGGTAAATAAATTTCAGTAAAGTGTTCTATACTTTTTCCATGTGTCATTTCTGATTACTGCACATCACTAAATGTGTGGATATCCATTGTTTGATTTTTTTGTGAAGATTGGATGTTTTGTTACCAACATCTGGTGAGACGTTCATGTCAATAGCACCTTTAGAAATATATTCACTTAAAAAATTTGTGATGTGTCCAATAATTATTTCACCCTCTGTATCCTTACTTTGAGTAATCAACTTAATTTCAGGAGTCTTCCACTGTACATGAACCTCCGACTGTAAGACTGACCACTTTCAGTTTTGATTCTACTTTTGAAGGGTGATATATCTGATCTGTTTTGTGCATTTTTGTTTCAGTTGTCTAAAGTAGGAGGGTGACATGTTTATAATATTTATCTCTTATGGAGGTTTTTGACATTTTTATTTCTACATACAGTGGAACTTTGGTTTACGAGTAACCCGGTTTGAGAGCATTTCGCTATACGAGCAAAGCTTGCTGTAAATTTGTAACTCAGTTTACGAGCAAGCTTTGCTGTACGAGCAAAATACTCACTGCACACACTTCCGGTTCTGTACTTTCACCGCATTCTGACCTACTCTTGCAGTCCGCACAAACACACACAAACACACACGCACACACACACACACACATATTATGCTCACCTTACCTTCTGTTCCCTCGCCGGTCTCCTTGTTCTTGTAGTTCGCCGGTACAGGATGTGAATTCGGTAACCATCGCGACGATGGAGGATTTCCGCTTTCAGCCGCTACTCAAAGGAAGCACGCTGGCCAATCAGAGGCAAGCAGATCCTGCCTTTGATGGCAGTGCTTTGGCAGCAGAAGCTCCGGGGCATCGGTCGCTATGGTTACCCGATACACATCCTGTGGCGGTGAATTACAAGAACCGTGAGGCCGGCGATGGAACGGAAGGTAAGGTGAACATAATATGTGTGTGCGCGTGCGTGCTTGTGTGTGTTTGTGCGTGTTTGTGCATGTGTGGAATGGCACAATAGGGGACCAGGATGGGACATTGAACAAGTTATGGAACGAATTGTCTCAGCTTGCATTATTTAATATGGGAAATTTTGCTTTGCTAGGTGAGTAACTTGGTTTACAAGCACACTCTCAGAACGTATTATGCTCATAAACCAAGGTTCCACTGTGTTATTAAAGGTTACGTTTTAATACTCATATATTGATTCTTTCGACTAGTGCTTCTTTAAGCAAATGCAAGAACAACTGAACAGAGCTGAGTTATAATACTAGACACAACCAATGCAGACCATACATTTTAATGTATATGTATAAACTGTATCATATTTTTCAAATATTTGATTTGATTCTCTTTAATGCCCCCCAAAATTCTTTGTTCCTTAAAGTGTAGACAAATGGGTTCAACATTGGAACAATCGCCACATAGATCAATGAAAGAATCTGATCTTGTTGTTTAGAATCAATAGATTTTGGTTTTACGTACAAGAAAAGGATTGGTCCATAAAATAATATGACAGTGGTGAGGTGAGAGGTACAGCTCGAGAAAGCTTTAAAACGTCCCTCAGTGGAACGTATCTTTAATATTGTGGATATAATAAAAACATAAGAAGTGATAGTAAGGGTGAAAGGTATATAAGCAAATATTATATCCTCAATTATCATCATAATTTCTCTCCTTCTAGTGTCACTGGTGGTAATTGCATATAAAGCATGCAAGTCACAGAAAAAATGGTCAAGTGTTCGGGAAGAACAAAAAGATAAGGTCATTACAAGACACGAATACAATAGTGAATTCATTGATGACATCATCCAGGAGAATGCGGTCATCAACATGTACATTCTCCTATTCATGATTATATAATATCGCAGAGGAATACAGATGGCTACATAGCGATCATAAGACATGGAAGTCAGAATTAAAATATCACAGAGAGCAGTAGTTAAAAATAAGTACACCTGAGCAATGCAGCCAGGAAAAGATATTTGGTTATCTGTTGTTGCAAGTATCACCAATAGTTTTGGTAATGTGCTAGAGATATATATGACTTCTGCCATTGATAGATTACTTAGGAAGAAATACATTGGTGTATGTAGCTGATGCTTTACACAGATTACAATGATGATTATTAAGTTTCCTGCTACAGTTATAATATAGATTAATAAAACGACAATAAAAATTATTAACTGTGCCATTACAGATGTAGACAAAGGTGAAATTCGGAAACTAGTTGCTGTATTGTTTAGACACTCATCCATTTTTGGTGGCCAAAAACAGCCTAGAAGGCAGAAGACGCCTAAATCGTATTTTTATCTGCAAAAAATTATTGTTTATGAAAAGGCTTATCCATAAACGCAGAAATGTATTATCATACATATTTTTATAAAATTTAAAATTGTATTTTTATACTGTTTAAGTTTTATAAATCACATATATGTCATATTGGTCATATTTTTTACATTTGCAATGCAAAAAGACGAAACCAAGGCTTAAAAATATTTTTCTACTTTGGTTGTACCAAATCCTCTTGGTTCAACGTTATGTAGAAATTAAAGTATTGAACAAAGTTTTGTTTGTTTTTCATTTGCATTTTGAATTTAGTATAACATTAAAATGAGCAAAAAAAGGATCATTTATATTACTAAATCAAAATTAGTACAGAACAGCCACAAAATGTGTAGCCTTTAATGATTTTGTTTAAACTCCCTTTACAGCTGAGCCTCACCAACAATTGGGATTGCCTCAATTTGTGGTGCATATTTTTGAAAAAAAAATGAAATAAATATTTTTTTTAATAGAAACAAAAATGATATAAAGAACAGAATGAGTAAATACAGCCTAAGGCTACATGCGCACTCTGCAGTTTTTCTGCACACAAACTGCAACCAAAACTGGACCCACAACTGCACCTTGTCAGAGAGAACCTGGAAATGTTAAAACAAACGGTTGTAATGTAGATGGGTTTTTGATGCATTTTTACGGCATGTTTGATGCCTTTTTAGTGCGTTTTTGGTCCGTTTTTGGTGCATTTTTGTTATTGCATTTTTTTAAAGGAGAAACAAAATATAATAGGATAGGATAATGAATAGATAGAATAGATGATAGATACAAAGAAATAGAAAGAATAGGTAGCTGGATAGATAAGAACATATTGATTAGACAGAGAACAGATAGAATACATAGAAAGAAATAACAAAATAGCTTGATAGAGGGATAGCCAGCTTGGCTAGCTATTTTTTGTCAATATTTTGGGGGGTAAAAAAAACATGTGGTGTCCCCCCCATTTTTTATATCCAGCACAAGAGCAGCAATAGCTGCAGGCTACAACCCTCAGCTGTGTGCTGTACCTTGGCTGGTTATAAAAAATAGAGGGGATCCCACACATTTTTTTTAATTATTTGATATATTTAAAAAAAATATGATGTGGGGGTCCCCCCATTTTTCTAATACCAGCCAACATGCAGCAAACAACTGGGGGCTGATATTATTAGGTTGGGAAGGGCCATCGTTATTTGGCCCTTTCCAGCCTAACAATAGCAGCCCACAGCGAACCCAGAAGTGGCGCATCCATAAGATGCGCCAATTCTGGGGCTGGACCCAGCTCTTCCCTGGTGCGGTGGCTATCAGGGTAATAAGGGGCAGCCCATAGCTGTCAATAAGCCATAGGTTAGTGATGGCAGGCATCTAGGAGACAACCCCCATCAATAATCTGTAAATGAAAGTAAATAAACACAAACAGGCAAAAAATCCTTTATTTGAAATTAACTAAAAAGCACCCTCTTTCACCACTTATTAACCCCAAAACACCCTTCCAGGTCAGAAGTAATACACACGAGGTCCCATGCCGATTCAGCTCTGCTACATCCCTGTCCTGCCACAGCAAGCGGACATACAGCATGACTACCATCTGTGAGTGTGGACAGAGCTGCAGCGATCAGCATGAACTTGGGTGAATCCCTGACGTCACAGCTACGGGTCCTGCAGTATGGCGGGAGACGTAGCAATGATGTCACGGGTTCACTGCGGTTCAGGCCACTACTGAAGTGAGCGATGCGATCGGCGGTGCCGTCACTCACGTGAGTCCTCCAGCTGCGGCTCACTTCAGTCGTGGCCTGATTTGCGCTCACAGGTGGAGGACTCCAGCTGTGACTGCAAACACCTGAGTGATGGCACCGCTGATGCTGCCGCTCACTTCAGTCACTCGGGTGGTTTGCTGTGACAGCTGGAGGACTCCAGCTGTGGCAGCAGCTAACCTGAGAGACGGCATTGGTGACTCTCTTCAGTGGTGCAGTACAATGTAGACACGCCCACCGGCGGCTGTGAATGGTTGCAGTCAGAGAGCTGTGACTCAGCATGGGGGCTCGTCTGACTGCAACCAATCACAGATGGGGAGGAGTCAATACATATGAGGCTAATGAGCCGGTCCAGGAGAAGATGAGAGGGCGCGAAGCAGTGTGAAAGCTGGTGATCGGTGAGTATGTAGTGCTTGGGGAGAAAGAGAGAGAGCGCAAGAGGGACAGAGACACTGACACGGACACCGACACCCCGACACCGACACACAGACACCGACACACGGACACCGACAAACGGACACTAGCATACCAAAATCACTCCAGCATTGATTTTGTCATTCTGGAACTAAGATGGTGAGCTGCGTTTTTGTTGACAAAACCGCAGGTAAAATGTATGCAAAATGCATGTGAAATGCACCAATTTGATAGCATGCCTTTTATCTTGCAGTTTTGATACCCTCATTGATTTCAATGGATGACAAATGTTGACAAAAACGCAAGAAAGAATGAACATGTTGCTTTTTTTTTGTCACAAACTTTTGTAAAAAAAATGCTGACAAACTGCAAGGTGCGCACAGCAAATCTGACTTCTCATAGACTTTGCTGGGAAGTTAAATGTCATAAAGTTCTGACAACAAAACTGCAACAAAAAATGGAACAAAAACGTGACAAAAAACGCAGCATGCGCATGTAGCCTAAGTCAGAAATTATATTTCAGAAAAAAATAATATTGAATCATTGGAAATAGATAATTCAACAATGTTCATCAAATAATAATAATAATAATAATAATAATAATCCTAATAGGATTGATAATTATGGACTAATCCTTTTAAAACAGGGCATCCTTTATTCTGTAACTTCCAACAGGAATGCAGGGCGCTGGGTCCGGCAATCCACAGGTTGATAGGCAAATGTAAAAGGGAATATGGTGGTAGGGGACGGTAAGTAGGTGGTTGCGGGGCTGATTCCAGCTATGTGTAGTGGCTAAGCTCCCTTGTCTGGTTTGACCTTCATGTGGTTCCAGGCATTATAGAGAAACACATGGCCCATTAAGGGACATTCTAGTAGTGTCTACTCTGGGTCACTCCATACCCCCTTAGTTTGAACAGAGCCATTCCTGGCGTTTTCCACCTTATATACTTATTTCTTTTTACATCGACTGTACAGGTCAAGTAAGTCTTATAAGTGCTCTTTCCATAGTTGCAATTCCCAGTGGCGGGGTGCAACACCAATGCCCACAATTCCCATCTGCGGAGTGCAGACTAATTGCTAAGCAACCTGTCAGTTGCAGCAGGATGCAGTCAGGGCGTAACCCTGGGTCTACAGTAGATCTATGGAGCCCACAAAATATTTCTCCCCAAAGGTAACATCTGAGTCCTTAGCTAAGACCCAGTCACAACTTGAATAACATACCTGCAAGTATATATGGTGGAAACTTTCACAACTATACCATACATGGGTAGGTGTTAGGGCCATGTGAAACACAATGAACACTCGGTAATGGAGCAGAAAATCAATTCTTTGGAATCGGCCTGGATCTACAAGAAACTTTAAAGAGATATTGCAATTGTAAGGAAATATTGTAACAGCAAATGGAAGAAAAACATTTCAGTGTCACAATAATTTTGTTAATACAATCTTCCATTTCACGGAGGTAGTCATTCTTGAACATTTCAAACAACATGCAAATAATAAGCAACGCATGGAAGCAAACATTAGTCTCTCAGAAGGTAGAATTCCTGGCTCTTAAATCCTCCTGCTTGCGAATGTGGATGACAGCCTAACACCACAGTGTAAAACAGGCTTGTGCAAGTGTTTTAGGGTCCCTGGGTGCAGGTCAGGGCACACAGACCATGAACGTGGCTGCACCAGCTGTTTTTTTTTTTCTTTTTCCAAGGCACCTAGGAAATATATACAAGTTTTCCGAAAATAGGATGGTCCTTTTATTAAGGAGATCTGTGGTAATTCTGAGTTATTCCTCCCGTTTAATCTAAACATCTGGCAGGTAATTGACCTTACTGTAGTTGATCCTTTGGGAACACCTGACAAAGATAGGTTCCTCCACAGAGTTAAGCTGGGTTTACACACTGCAACATCTCAAACGACATCGCTGTAACGTCACCGGTTTTGTGACGCAATAGCGATGTTGTTTGCGATGTTGCAGTGTGTGAATCCTATCAGCGACCTGGCCCCTGCTGTGAAGTTGTAATCGTTACAAATCGTTCAGGACCATTCCTAGGTCCTTTGTTTCCCGCTGTGCAGCATGAAGTTTCAGTGTGTGAAGCCTTTTCAGCGACTTTGTTAGCAACTTCCCTTTCAAAAGGCTGCTTATCAACGTCCCCAACAACCAGCTAGGTCGCTCTGCAGGTCCGGATCGCTGTTGAGTTGTTGGCCAGGTTTGCCTGTTTGAACGCTCACCAGAGACTTAGCAGAGACTTAGGGAGGTCGCTATTGCGTCACCAAACCGGTGACGTTACAGCGATGTCCTTTGCGATGTTGCAGCGTGTAAACCCAGCTTTAGGGTATAGTTTATCAGTATCCCAGTGAAGAATTGAAGATCTTTCAGACCGAAGTTCTTGACTAGGAGTTGAAGGTCCCGTAGGCAGACATTGTGAGATGGAACCACCAAGATAATGGGTTATTGATATCAAATTGTGGTAAACAGGGATGTGGCTATCCTCTTAACTTGGATGAGACTTCCAGCTTTGATATCTCCTTTAAAGGAGATTAATCATGTGGGAGATAATCTGCAAGACAGCATTTCAGTCAGTTTCTATGCACAATTTTGGGTTCTTGATTGTCTCTCTGAAACAATAGATGTCACTTTCAGGACAGGAGATTGCTTGAATAAGATATTGCTGTCTTTGCCACTGTGTATCTTATTTCCATGTGTGGTGATTATTCTTTAACCATACTCTGTCACCAACATGAAGTGGTCTAGCATTTGCTTGTCTGTTGAAGTTATGCTGTTGTTTCTTCTGAGCTTCCTCCATTCTAGTATCAACAACCTCTTGAGCTTCCATCAGTTGTCTTTGATGATCACTTACCCACTCAGTGGTAGGAAGAGGGATGATGAAATCTGAAATCTGGCACAGTGACACCTAGAGCAAGGTCCGCTGGTAATTTACCTTGATGACCAAACATCTAGAACTAGGGTGTGTATCCTGTAGAGCAATGTGTCGGATTGTTGTACACATAAATGAGCTCTGGAAGCAATGATGGCCAATCCAACTTTTGGTGGGGTGGAATAGTTTTGAGTAAGTTTAGGATAGTTTGATTAATCTTTTCCCAGACCCCATTGCATTGGGAATGGTATGTTGTAGTTCTAGGTTTCTTGCAATCATACAATGTGCACAATTCCTGAAAAAGCTGCAACTCAAAAGAATTTTCTCTGGTCATCCATAAGGCAGTAAGAAATTTTTACAAATACAGCAGCAGTAGTGTTAGCAGTCAGGTCTCTCACAGAAACAGTTACAACAAATTTGGTGTAATGATCAACAATGGTCAGGACGTAAGTATGGCCTTTTCTACTGGGTTCCACTTTCAAGTGATCAATGGCTGCCATGGTGCTCCCAAGGTATATGGCATGGTAAACGGCATAAATACAGGGTTACCAGTATCAGAAGACTCTGTATCCCTGCTGTCTGATGTGGCAGCTTCCATCTTCTGGCATATACATTTTTTTCCTTCCTTTTCACACCGGAACAACAGGTGTGGATCACGTTTTTCCTCTTTAGTGCAGCACTATTGTTAAAACAATCTTGATGATGATAGTTAATATAACATTAAAGTACATAAGATTCATCTTGTTCGTGATGCCAATAAAATTTTGTCGCAACCTCCAAAAGGAATGCAGGGCTTGGAGCATAATCCTGTCACGGTGCCTCTGACGGCTCCGGTAATCCACAGGTTGGTAGGCAAATATAAAAGGGAATATGGTGGTAGGGGAAGGTAAGTAGGTAAGTAGTGGCTAAGCTCCCTGGTTTGGTGTGACTTTCATGTGGTTCCAGGCATGCGCACATACCCAGACCCAGATCATATGGCATGAGGTAGTAGTAACAGAGGTGAGTGAAATCCAATAAGAAACATAGACACTGTAGGTCTCATGATCAAAGAGAGGGAACTTTTACTCCATATAAACTGCAGTGATGACAATGCACACTTTAAGCCGGTCCACATAACAGTTTACACAAATTATATTACAGTTACTTCCTTATCAGTAGGATTAACTCTTCCTCATCCAAGCTCAGAGAGGATCTTAGCGTCTTGGCTTCTATAACTATCTTGGCTTTGAGCAGTTTGACGGGTTTCTGGATCTTGCTATGTTCAGGGCCTACCTTGATTTAGAATAAATGGCAGCCTGGATTTTTCCTTTCCAAAGGGAAATTCCTTCTCCTTACCAGACAGTCACTAGAGGATAGAAGTGACTGGAAGTTGGCCCACCGATTCCAGCGTTCAAACACCTCTCCCTCCAAGCTCAGTCCTCACCTCCTGAGTCCACAGCAACAGCCAGCTTTCTTTTTCTTTCAGAAAAGGACCCAGTAATCTCCCCACTGCTGCTTAACTTTGCCCTTTTACCATATAATGCAAAGGTAGTTTTGTGAATGGCCAGGAGAGGTCAATGTAGGATTGGAAATGCTACAACTCTCAGAGCAAGAATTCAGAAGGCACAGATAATGTCCAACATTATAGAAAAACACATGGCCCATCAGGGGACATTCTAGTAGTGTCTATTCTGGTCACTACATTTATTGCTTGGAATTAAACTTACTTAGCAATAAGCTCTTCAACGCCGTTTATAAGATATTATCTTTGTGATAGCTGTAAATGGCATTTATAAGGTTATTCCCATCTCCAAGATCCTATCCTAATGTTTAGTAGGTGTGATAACAATAATATTAAGAAAAAGCTCAAATTAGAAATATAATATAGTTCTGCAGATTAACTTTGTTTCTTACCTCATGTTCAGGTCATTGCAGGACCTTAGGTATTCATGGTTACGACCACGCATATAGTGAGTGATAATTAGTTGCTTATGGATAAGCACCTGAGTTAGGGTACCTTCACACTTTAGCGATGCAGCAGCGATCCGACCAGCGATCTGACCTAGTCAGGATCGCTGCTACATCGGTACATGGACGCTGGTGAGCTGTCAAACAGGCAGATCTCACTAGTGACCAGTGACCAGCCCCCAGCCAGCAGCGACGTGCAAGCGACGCTGCGCTTGCACGGAGCCGGCGTCTGGAAGCTGCCGACACTGGTAACTAAGGTAAACATCGGGTATGGTTACCCGATGTTTACCTTAGTTACCAGCTCACACTGCTTAACTTAGCGTGTGCAGGGAGCAGGAGCCGGCACTGGCAGCGTGAGAGCTGCGGAGGCTGGTAACGAAGGTAAATATCGGGTAACCACCTTGGTTACCCGATGTTTACCTTGGTTACAGCTTACCGCAGGCTGTCAGACGCCGGCTCCTGCTCCCTTCACATTCAGGATTGTTGCTCTCTCGCTGTCACACACAGCGATGTGTGCTTATCAGAGTAACAATAAAAAAACGAACCAGGGCTGTGTGTAACGAGCAGCGATCTCACAGCAGGGGCCAGATCACTGCTCAGTGTCACACACAGCGAGATCGCTAATGACCAGCAGCCATTCTGTCACAAGTTAGTAAAGGCAGAGGAGATGGTGAGGGGCTTGGTTTTAAACACATGACAGAATGAAGACCCTAAATTGAATGATTAAGAGGTCTGTCCCAATAGTTCTGACATTACAGTGTAAAGTGAAGCAGCTCAAACCTTCATCCAGTCTGGCCCAGTTTTGCAGGAAATATATTCTCCTGTGTTAATCAGTGACTGACTCTTCTAAAAAGATTCTGCAGCAGCAGATACATATACTATATATATTCTATATATAAACTATATACATATACTATATATACTATATATATATATATATATATATATATATATATATATATATATATATATATATATATATATATATATAAAAAATGTATGACGTCTATAAATGATAAAAATGTTTGAGAACCCAACAGAAGTGTGAACATAATATCAAAAGCAACAGATTAAACTAATTTATAGATTGAAGGCAGAGCTGTGTTTACCTACGATATCAGTCAGTACAACCAGTCATAGTAATGCTGTGTATGAATGGCTCTACTGGCTGCTTTCTGATTTAAGAAGATTTTCGTCACGTTAGGGAAAATGTCAATAACCTCTGTGGGATTTTTTGTTCTCATCACAGCTAATGTTTTGATACCTAATTAGGACAAAGTGATCCCACATTGATGGTAATACTTAATGACCGGATGAAGAAGACTCATGGTTTTCTACACAAAGTAAGGATTTCGAAATGGATCATTGCCTAAGGGTCAAACTAGAGTTATACTACAGTAATAGCACCTTAATAGCATACCTTTTTTACACTTATCAAGGAGGGTCAGTATTGGTAATTTTGCTGCTAAAATGAAATCCGTGTCCCAGAACATGTGTTTCCTGCATTGTAAGACGGGCAAACCATATATTTTTTTTATATCCAAAAGAGAACCTCTAACCCCAGGTCACTTGGACAATAGTAATGTTAAGCTGTATTCATATTACAAAAATCAAAACAGGTTCAATACAGTCCTGTGATGTCCCAGAGTTTAGTTCATGTATTTTCTGGCTGATGAGAGGATTTTTAGCATTGCAATTTGCAGTAAATTTAATTCGTAGACATCCAAGGTAGAAGAAATCGGGTTTAATGCCGCGCTGAAATCACAGATTCCAAGGTTAATTTAATTCCTTTATTGGTTATACAGGTCAACGCGGTTCAGAGATATATCCATCTCCTTCATCATGACTTCAAAGGAAGTTTAGTAAATTTAATTCAGCAGAGGTGGGTCATGTCTTGGTGAGACCAGATTTAGAGGTTTAAGAGGGTGTCTTATCTATTCAGAGATGTTACTGCAACTCACTCACTAACACACACAGGCACAACTGAAAACAGTTTTTAAGGTAAAACAAGTTTATTTAGCTAGACTAATAATCTAGTACATGTGGTTAAGCATTTATATAGGAATTAAGTAGCAGGCATCAATACATCATCGGATTTTGTAGCATCACTTCGTGATCGGGGGACTTCCAGACGATCTCATCAGGAGGAAAACTGGGAACAAATTGTCAGCACGTCTGCTAGACCTGAAAAAAAAGAGTCCTGCCTTCCCCTGGAGAATATCAAGTTTATATCCCCCTTCAAAACAAATTTCTTGCATAACCAAATGTTACACAAACTCTACTAGGTTCCATTTGTCCAATATAGTATCCCTCTTCTGAGTAACCAAGTCTTCAGATCTCAGTCTACACCAAACAAATGTGTAGCACGCCAGGGTTGCCACAGTAACAACACAAAGGGTTAACTCCCCACACAACACCAATACCTCCTTGCCAGAAGGGGGAGACCAAACTTCTTCCCTGTATATTCGGTTGTGGAGAGGAAGTGGTCAGTTTTCAGTTTCAGTTCAGTCAGCTCAGTACAGGGAGTGCAGTTCAGTTCCTGAGAGGACTGAGGAGGAAGGATCTGTAGGTTGGAGCTGGCTCAAGCTCACCTCAGGATCCACTGACCAATTCCAGGCCTAAGTCGGGGGTCTGAGGAAAGGAGACAGATTAAGCAGAGGAACATACCTGAAAGACAGAGTATTGCTGAACTCACCCCAGTGGAGCACACAGAACGGATGCCGGATCCGAGGCTGTGCAGATTTCACACCGCACAGTTAATACCGGAGAAGTGAAGATTCCACATTCTTCACCTGTACCACAGACACAGCAACACCACAGAGTTCAAGAACATACAAGTGAGGACTCGAGTTGCCTGTCAGGTTGGTACCCAGGAGGAGAACAGGGCCGGCTGCCTAGTTCACACAGCAACAGGGCCACAGACTCACAGTGCAGGCAAGGAAGCCAAAATGGACTGGCTGGGTGGGAGAAACCCTGAACCCTTCACAGACTCCGTGGACAGTACTCTGCTGAATACCATCATCAGTAAAGGACAAAGAACATGCAAAACCGTGAGTCTGCTTGTTTATAGTGCTCATGTCTTGCACTCCCCCCCATAGACTATCACACTGCCCCGGGATGAAGGCTCTACCCGTGGGGAGCTGTCCCATCTCAAGCTGCCATCCATCACCCCCGGAGGTTCTGCAGCAGTGGTGGTCAACTATGATCACATTCCACGGGTGGCGTCACATACACAACCCCCTTTTTACTGTGGAACCAGGGATCACAGACCGGGTCACGACACCGTGATCCCCTTTCCAGAAGCGACCCCTTGGCCCGGTTCTGGGTAGCCCCTTAACCCCTGGCGACACATATACATATGTTAATCCTTTTAGTTGTCCAATATCAGATATGCCATTAATCATGAACCAACTAAAGTATCCTGACCAGTGGTCACTATGAAGTCCATAAGAATACAGCCAATATCAGAGATGCCATTAATAATGAACCAACTAAAGTATCCTGACCAGTAGTCACTATAAGGTACATAAGGATACAGCCATTAAAGAGGTAACGCACCAAACAAACAAACTCCATACTCTTTATCCATACCTGTAATGAATCATGCGGATCATGTCGCACCCCGGAATGTTGTAATACTGTCTGAGACGGAAGGCTTTTTAAACCCGGCGCTGCTACCACGTCATTGCTCTACCGCGCCTGCGTGAGAAGCGTCTGAAATCCCGAAAACAGCCAAAGGCTGAAGGATTAAAGAACGAAGTAGTACAAGTCAAGTTACGGAATCATGTGCGTATGATGTGGTAGCAGCGCCGGTTTAAAAAGCCTTCCGTCTCAGACAGGATTACAACAAACATTCCGGGGTGCGACATGGTCCGCATGATTCATTACAGGTATGGATAAAGAGTATGGAGTTTGTTTGCTTGGTGTGTTACCTCTTGAATGACTGTATCCTTATGGACCTTATAGTGACCACTGGTCAGGATACTTTAGTTGGTTCGTGATTAATGGCATATCGTTATTGGACGACTAAAAGGATTAACATATGTATATACTAAATATGTGTTTCTTTCTGCAGTCATACACAAGGGATTTTCCCTAGTCCAGTACGACAGATTACAACAAGGATTTTCTCCTTTGATTATTCACCTGAGCTTTGTGACCATATCCTTAGGTATTCCTCTTGTGATTCTAACTGTCGTTTTTTTGTTTAATAGAAATTTATCATAACTATGTACCATATTGGCATGTCTTTGTTTTTCTTTGTACTTATTATGTTTGTAATATTATTTGTATGAGATAGATATCTTTATGATCATGCATTCATGGAAATATTTTATTTTAAACAGATAAACCTTGAAAAAAGCATTATGCTGAAACGTTGGTTTATGGATATGCCACAATAAAATATATTTGTCTGCAACAATCCTTATCTCTTGAAAAAATGTTTGTGTGTATGGGATTCTACCTATGATTAGTATTTTTCCCACACACACCTTCTCAATTTATTTGGCGAACACAAGATAATCTTAGTGATGTGTGACAGACAGTCATGTAGTTTCTCGCCAGAGAAGATTACAGCATTTGACTGCGCAGAATGCTCCCTGACTTTCCATTGTTTCTGCTGTCAGTATTCATTGGTATAGGAGCTTTCCTGCTAGATTCATCTCTCTCCCTTTTGGAGCCAGCAGAAGCTTGACTACCACCCAGCTGCTGATTATCAGTATTCCCTTGGTATTTAAATACCCCTTCCTTCCTTGGACTGGTGCTGGTGATATTTTCAGTTCCTTCAATCCGAGGCTGCAAGCAGGTGGTTTGTACTTCTCTGTGGTGTCATTGCTGACAGCTCTGCTGAACTTCTACATGAGTCATCCAATGAGTGCTTTTCTTAACCAAGAATCTGCAAAAACATTAGTGCATGCCCTCATCATCTCCCGCCTCGACTACTGCAACCTCCTGCTCTCTGGCCTCCCTTCCAACACTCTTGCACCCCTCCAATCTATCCTAAACTCTGCAGCCCGCTTAATCCACCTCTCCCCTCGCTACTCCCCAGCCTCGCCACTTTGCCAATCCCTTCACTGGCTTCCCATCGCCCAACGACTCCAGTTCAAAACATTAACCATGACATACAAAGCCATGCACAACCTGTCTCCTCCCTACATCTGTGACCTAGTCTCCCAGTACCTACCTGCACGCAACCTTAGATCCTCACAAGATCTCCTTCTCTGCTCCTCTCTTATCTCCTCTTCCCACCATCGTGTACAAGATTTTTCCCGTGCATCCCCCATACTCTGGAACGCTCTACCTCAGCACATCAGACTCTCCACTACCGTGGAAAGCTTCAAGAGGAACCTCAAGACCCACCTCTTCCAACAAGCCTACAACCTACAATAGCCCTCAGCCCAGTAGACCACTGCGCAACCAGCTCTGTCCTCACCTATTGTACCATCACCCATTCCCTGTAGACTGTGAGCCCTCGCGGGCAGGGTCCTCTCTCCTCCTATACCAGTCTGTTTTGTACTGTTAATGATTGTTGTACGTATACCATCTTTCACTTATAAAGCGCCGTGGAATAAATGGCGCTATAATAATAAATAATAATAATAATAATAATAATAAGTAGTTCATGCTTTTCCCCCTGTGTCCCCCCCTTGTGTCTTCTATAGTTGTCTAGGGGGGTTGGCGAAGAGCTCATCCCATCTGTTCCCTATTTAGAGTCCGTCACTAGGGATACCTAGGGTCAGGTATCTGGCTCGGTGCATAGGTGTGGAACCTATCTAGGGTAGTGAAGGACCCCAGGGACCAGCCGCAGGTTCAGTCAGGGGTCACCATCTTCCCTCTCAATAGACACAGGGTTCCATTTCAACGTGTGCTTGGTACTTCCTTGTATCTAGTGCGACACTTAGGGGTACTTTGCACGCTGCAACATCGCTAGCCGATGCTAGCGATGTGCGGCGCGATAGTACCCGCCCCGTCGCAAATGCGAGATGCGGTGATAGCTGCCGTAGCGAACATTATCGCTACAGCAGCGTCACACGCACATACCTGGTCGGCGACGTCGCTGTGACTGCCGAACAATCCCTCCTTCAAGGGGGAGGTGCGTTCGGCGTCACAGCGACGTCACCGCGCCGCCACTAATCGGCCGGCCAATAAAAGCGGAGGGGCGCAGATGAGCGGGACATAACATCCCGCTCACCTCCTTCCTTCCACATTGACGGTGGACGCAGGTAAGGAGATGTTTGTCGTTCCTGCGGTGTCACACACAGCAATGTGTGGAGCTGCAGGAACGACAGACAACATCGTACCTGCGGTCGACCCGACATTATGAAAATGACCGACACTACACAGATCACCGATTTTACGACGCATTTGCAATCGTTTATCGGCGCACAAATGATTTACACGCTGCAATGTCGTTTCCAGCACCGGATGTGTGTCACTAACGACGTGACCCTGACGATATTTCGGATGCGATGTTGCAGCGTGTAAAGTACCCCTTAGTCCTACAACTGCTACTGTGTGTTGCAGATATGCAGATCTCATGTCCTTTTGCTGCATCCACATATACTGTATCTTATGGGATATCTTCTAAGCACCAGCATATAAACCACCAGCCTGGTACCAACTAAACCTTATGCCTTACATTTACTATAAGAGACATTTTTTCCTTTTGGGACGAAAACTGTTAGTGTGACATTACAGTGGCACATTTAATTCTACTTAGTCATCAGAATGCTGTCAGTGACATTGTAGTCAACAAAGAGCTTCCTTCTATCTAAAAGCTGCTTTACACGGTACGATTACACATACGATACTGTAGGCGATCGTACCCGCCCCCATCGTATGTGCGGCACGTTCAATTTGTTGACCATGTCGCACAAACGAATATTTCCTGTTACACGTACTTACCCTTCCATACGACCTCGATGTGGGCGGGGAACATCCACTTCCTGGAGTGGGAGGGACGTTCGGCGTCACCGCGATGTCACGTGGCAGCCGGCCAATAGAAGTGGAGGGGCAGAGCTGAGCGGGACGTAAATATCCCGCCCACCTCCTTCCTTCTGCATAGCCGCCGGGAGCCGCGGGACGCAGGCAAGCTGAGTTCATCGTTCCCGGGGTGTCACACACAGCGATGTGTGTTACCTCGGGAACACTGAACAACCCGACGTTCAATTTTTAGTAATTGAACGACGTGCATGCAATCAATGTTTTAACGTTCAATCGCAATCACACGGAGGTTTCACACGCTAAAATGTAACTAATAATGCCGGATGTGCGTCACTTATGACGTGACCCCGCCGACACATCGTTAGATAAACTGTAGCGTGTAAAGCCTGCTTACGACCCAGGATTAGCTCTTTAGCACCTGGTGCTGAGTGTGATCCACTGTTTTGTTAGGCAGCACCTATTGGAGAAACTATAGAGTAAACATGAAATGGGAATCAATACACAAGGTATACGTGAAAAATAGAGAAACCTAGGCTCTTCAGCTTTTTGAAATGTATGTATCAATGGGCAGAAATCATACCTGACTAGTCTCTTAGACAGTATATAAAATATTTGTTTAACTTGACATTGAGAACTGGAGATTACTAACTATGATTTGATCATGATTGGTGTTAAGGCCCACTGTAACATCCATGTACGTACTCACTTCAACTACCTCTGAATCTGCCGCTAATTACTATAGGAAATGTATTACAAATGTATTCAAGATTACCAAACTGTTTACTGAGGCAATCCAGACCTTTACTGAGTTAATGGAACGTTTCTCATCTCATCCTGTTTTAGTCTAGAGTGATCTGTAGTTTTCATTCTGCATTGGGTGTCTATTAGAGATGGGTGAAAAGTGAAATATGCGGGTTCAAATTATTCGAGCCAAATAATTTCTAATATTCATGTATTCGTACCGAATAACAAACCTAATGCAAGTCAATGGGAATCTCAAATAATTTTCTGGAGGATCTTGGAAGTAGATCTGGTAGAGCTTTAAAAATGCTGCAATGGATTGAAAATTGCAGAGACTGAATGGGAACAGCATGGGGAAGATGCCTTGATGCATTTCTAACTCATATTTGGTTTCTGGAAATAGTGTTTTCAGACTATTACAGGCAGGGGGTAAAACAGGAGATTTATGTTTACAATTTCACACTGCTTCCTGGTCTGATTATTAAAGTTCATGAATATGCACTGCTTCTCACACCCACCCTTTGCAACAGTGTCCATGGTTGGTTGCAGTCCAACTTCTCCTGCCCACCCTCTGTGTCAGCATATGTGATTGGTTGCCCTGACCCTAGCTGTCTCAGTTCCTGGACTGGAGTGTAAAAATAAACAAATTATTGGAAACAGTGGTGCAGGGTACCCCGTATTTTGATGCTCAGTGTACACATGGAGCAGACAGCTACAGGCTGCAGTCCCCAGCTGTCTGCGTTATCTTAGCTGTTTATCAAAATAGGAGGGATCCCATGTATTATATTTTTAATTATTTACATACATTTTTTTTTTAAAAGTTGTGAGATCACCAATTTTGATACCCAGTCAAGATAAAGCCGACAGCTGGGGGCAGATATTTTCAGGCTGGCGAGTCCAATGGTTATTGGGCCCCCCAGCCTTGAAATAGCCGCCCGCACCCACCCCAAAATTGGCACATCTTTTAGGTGCACTAATTACGGTGCTTTATCTTGCTCATCTCGATGCTCTAGAGCAGTGGCAATCAGGGTAATATAAGGTGCTACTGACAGCTGTGAATTGTCCAAAAATTGTCCAAAATCATCAAAATATAGGGGACCTGGCTCCATTATTTTCAATTATTTATTTATTTTTACACTCCACTCTGGGGACCCAGAGAGCTAGTGTGAGGGCAACCAATCACAAACTCTGGCACAGAGGGTGAACTGGGGAAGAAGGACTGCAACGAATCACAGACACTGTCACAGAGGGTGGCCAGGGGAAGCAGTGCATATTCATGAACATTAATGATTGGACTGGGAAGCAGTGTGATAGCTGTGGGGAAACTCTAAGGCGGGCTTTGCATGCTGCGATGCCGAGCGCGATAGTCCCTGCCCCCGTCGCAGCTGCGATATCCTTGTGATAACTGCCGCAGCAAACATTATCGCTACGGCAGCTTCACATGGACTCACCTGTCCTGCGACCGTTGCTCTGGCCGGCGACCCGCCTCCTTATTAAGGAGGCGGGTCGTATGGCGTCACTGCGACGTCACACGGCAGGTGGCCATTAGGAGCGGAGGGGCGGAGATGAGCGGGATGTAAACATCCCGCCCACCTCCTTCCTTCCGCATATCCTACGGAAGCCACAGTGACGCCGGTAGGAGATGTTCCTCGCTCCTGCGGCTTCACACACAGCGATGTGTGCTGCCGCAAGAACGAGGAACAACATCGGACCATCGCGTCAGCGTAATTATGGATTACGCCGACGCTGCACCGATGATACGATTACGACGCTTTTGCGCTCGTTAATCGTATCATCTAGCCTTTACACACTACGATGTCGCATGCGATGCCGGAAGTACGTCATTTTCAATTTGACCCCACCGACATCGCACCTGCGATGTCGTAGTGTGCAAAGCCTGCCTTAGTATTATAAAACAATGGAGAAAAACACATGGATCGCACATCCCAAAAAATACATTGATCTAAAAGCCGCTAGGCAAAAATTTAAATAGAACATGAGGTTCTTAGTTACAATTCTGATCAGATTGTATTAAGCCCACTGCCACATCACGGCGAACCTCTTGAGTGGGTCCCTATTCTAAGCCTTATAGTGCGGCACCGTGCACCAACCACTGCTACAGCGACAAAGCGCCAGAAGGGCAGGCGACTTGGTGCCTCCCAGCACCCATGCTGCAAGGCAAAGCCCCCAAGGCTCCAGGCCGGACCGCCCCACCGACACGTCATCACCACAACAGCGGCCACTACACGGTACCAGCACTCAGTGAGAGGAGCTGTGCACTCACCTCCCACTGGCTCCCATATGTAAACTGGGAGCAAAAAAAGGCTGACCCCTCTTGCAGTCTCCTGCTGATTAAAATCACCTGTGCCAAATGGGGGGAGTGCAGATCCAAGCAAAAAATACATTGATCTAAAAGTCGCTAGGCAAAAATTTAAATCTGATCAGAAGGGTAACAAAAGAACCTCATGTTCTATTTAATTAATTTTTTGCCTAGCGGCTTTAGATCATTGTATTTTTTGTGGGATGTGCGATCCATGTCTTTTTCTCCATAGCATGTTATACAACATTTTATCCCCCTCTTTTTTTGCTTGGATCTGCACTCCCCCCATTTGGCACAGGTGTTTTTAATCAGCAGGAGACTGCAAGAGGGGTCAGCCTTTTTTGCTCCCAGTCCACATATGGGAGCCAGTGGGAGGTGAGTGCGCAGCTCCTCTCACTGAGTGCTGGTACTGTGTAGTGGCCGCTGTTGTGGTGGTGTCGTGTCAGTGGGGCACTGCGACCTGGAGCCTTGGGGGTTTTGCCTTGCAGCATGGGTGCTGTGAGGCACCAGGTAGCCTGCCCTGCTGGCGCTTTGTCGCTGTAGCAGTGGTTGCTGCACGGTGCCGCACTATAAGGTTTAGGATAGGGACCCACTCAAGAGGTTTGCAGTGAAGTAGCAGTGCGCTTAATACAATCTGATCAGAATGGTAACAAAAGAACCTCATGTTCTATTTAATTAATTTTTTGCCTAGCGGCTTTAGATCATTGTATTTTTGTGGGATGTGCGATCCATGTCTTTTTCTCCATAGCATGTTAAACTCATAAGTATTATTCTCCTGCTTTAATGACAGCACGTCATTTTTGTTTCACTGCAGTTCCAAATCATAGTAATGCCAGTAGCAAAGATGGCTATGGTATTAGGGGTGCTTCACACACAGCGAGCTCGCTGCCGAGATCGCTGCTGAGTCACACTTTTTGTGACGCAGCAGTGACCTCATTAGCGATCTCGCTGTGTGTGACACTGAGCAGCGATCTGGCCCCTGCTGCGAGATCGCTGCTCGTTACACACAGCCCTGGTTCATTTTCTTCAAAGGCGCTCTCCCACTGTGACACATCGTTGTGTGTGACAGCGAGAGAGTGACAAATGAAGCGAGCAGGGAGCAGGAGCCGGCATCTGGCAGCTGAGGTAAGCTGTAACCAAGTTAAACATCGGGTAACCAAGGTGGTTACCCAATATTTACCTTAGTTACCAGCCTCCGCCGCTCTCACGCTGCCTGTGCTGCCGGCTCCGGCTCTCTGCACATGTAGCTGCTGTACACATCGGGTTAATTAACCCGATATGTACTGTAGCTAGGAGAGCAGGGAGCCAGCGCTAAGCAGTGTGCGCGGCTCCCTGCTCTCTGCACATGTAGCTGCATTACACATCGGGTTAATTAACCCGATATGTACTGTAGCTAGGAGAGCAGGGAGCCAGCGCTAAGCAGTGTGCGCGGCTCCCTGCTCTCTGCACATGTAGCTGCATTACACATCGGGTTAATTAACCCGATGTGTACTGTAGCTAGGAGAGCAAGGAGCCAGCGCTAAGCTAAGCGGTGTGCGCTGGTAACTAATGTAAACATCTGGTAACCATACCCGATGTTTACCTTAGTTACCAGTGTCCGCAGCTTCCAGACACCGGCTCCGTGCAAGCGCAGCGTCGCTTGCACGTCGCTGCTGGCTGGGGGCTGGTCACTGGTCGCTGGTAAGATCTGCCTGTTTGACAGCTCACCAGCGTCCATGTAGCGATGCAGCAGCGATCCTGACAAGGTCAGCTCGCTGGTCGGATCACTGCTGCATCGCTAAAGTGTGAAGGTACCCTTAGGCTATGTGCGCACGTTGCGTACAAGCCCTGCAGAAATTTCTGCAGCGATCTGAAGAGCACATGTGCGCTTTAGATCGCTGCAGAAATGTCCGTAGTGAGCGCCGATTCCATGCGCTCTGCCTGCAGCTCCTGCCATAGACAGAGCAGGAGCTGCCGGCAAAGCGCAGGAAAGAAGTGACATGTCACTTCTTTTTGCGCAGCGCTTCGGCAGTAGCCGAAGCGCTGCGCTCTTAAACGCCACGTGCGCACGGCCCCTGCACAGTCTCCATAGACTGTGCAGGGGAGGCAGGACGCATGCAGTTACGCTGCGCTACAAAGCGCAGCGTAACTGCATGTTTTTACGCGACGTGCGCACATAGCCTTACTGTGATTGGAAAGCAATCCTTGCATGTGTAGTTGCTGAAAATCCGACGCCAAACCTTGAAACTCATAAGATAAGAAACAAAAGAATTGAAGTGTATCACTTAATGATGAACGATCTGATTGTAGCCCTTACCAGTAAACAATGTCAGACAAGTGTTTAAATAGAACGAGAATCATGATTGAAATTGTTAATTAGTGACTTTTATAAATAGTATTTTCATTTATATGGCGCCAATAGATTCTGCAGAACTTTACAATTAGTTGAGGACACAAACATACAATAAAAACAAAACAAAGTAACACACAGTTACAGGAGGAATAACAATCTAAAATGGAATGGGGGAACTCAATAGGTAGGTCCATGTTCGAGTCCAGGTCTGGCGTCCGGTACGAACCCCGAACGTTACAGTTCAGGTTCAATTGTCCCTATTTACAACAGTGCCATATACTGGAGATGTAAGATTGCACTGGAGCACCAATCAGTGTGAGATTTAAGTTAATCCTTTCAGCTAAAGGTTGATCTATGATACAGTTGACTAAAATGATCATTCTTTATTAAGTTTTATCATAGAAATCATTGTTTTTGTTAATTTTCATTTTCATCAATTGAAATCAAATATCTATGGTGAATGTCTATTAGCATACTTATTGGTTGTGGGGTCACAATAATAGGGGGCAAAATACATGAATCACAAACAAATTGATTAGGGTCTATGTCTAACCCTGGCCAAAGAAGAGTTCTTCTGCCATCTATATAACTGGATGGCACCAGAATACAGTTGTCCGCATATAATTGATCAGGACAGACAAGATTATTTTAAAAAAACAACATACTGTATATTATACAATATACTTCTTAAAGCTATACTGAACTCCAGAAGCTAACCGTTGCTTACATCTGGAAGATGTTTTTGTAGGACCATTATTCTGTTCCCACTTAAGGCGATTGAAGGTATGTGGTTAAGATAATGGTGTGAGAAGTCCTACCTTTGTATTCAAAAAGTAGGGTAGACAGAACCAGAGTGCTTCTGGGTGGATGGATTCAAACGTGCAAATGGTAAGATGAAACAAAGGTGATTTTGATCTATAGCCCAAAGACATGCAGTAGTACAATACTAGAGTGGTCAGAGTAGCTGGTATTGTAGTTGTCTTCCAGGTGTTTACCCCTGGAGTCACTACTGGTAAAAACACTTTGGCCTTCAGTAGCCCAAAAGAGAGTTGAGTGCTTCTCACACAGTGATCTGGATCTAAAATAGATGTCAGGAAGAATGGTCATACACAGGGCTTCAAAACACTCCCACGGAGTGAAAAACTACAGGAAACAGGGAGCAGCAAGGATTCTGGCCAGTAAGGGGAGCAGATAACTGAATAGGATAACTGAAGTGAGCACTAATATATATATATATATGAGTGCAAGCCAAAACTTACATACTATAGGAGGATAAGGCTGCACATCAAACTTAGATAATGGTATAATGCCTCAAGCATATGGAAAAATATTGGAATATACAATGAAAAATGCTACTTGCTAATTTGAACATGTGAATAATGAAATGCATACCTGCCATGAATATTAGGAAAAAAGGAGATATTTAGCAATCGCATTGATCAATGTAACTGAGCCCCAAGACCTCTTCAAGGTATATCTCTATATTGGGGTCCCTAGCTCTGTGACCCTAACTGTGTGTCATCTCATTGCAATTAAAAACTGCTGTGGGTGGAGAGGGGTAACTAAGGACTTTCTTATATAGGAGATGGAAAAAACATGGCCGAAAGGCCATTTTCTGAATGTGAACACAGCTCCGCCCCTTTCGGCCTTGTTTTTTCCATCTCCTATATAAGAAAGTCCTTAGTTACCCCTCTCCACCCACAGCAGTTTTTAATTGCAATGAGATGACACACAGTTAGGGTCACAGAGCTAGGGACCCCAATATAGAGATATACCTTGACGAGGTCTTGGGGCTCAGTTACATTGATCAATGCGATTGCTAAATATCTCCTTTTTTCCTAATATTCATGGCAGGTATGCATTTCATTATTCACATGTTCAAATTAGCAAGTAGCATTTTTCATTGTATATTCCAATATTTGTCCATATGCTTGAGGCATTATACCATTATCTAAGTTTGATGTGCAGACTTATCCTCCTATAGTAAGGGGAGCAGACATGAATAACAGAAGTTATTGATAACAGTCGCTATAAGGGGTGCTTCACACACAGCGAGATCGCTACTGAGATCGCTGCTGAGTCACGTTTTTTGTGACCTCATTAGCGATGTCGCTGTGTGTGACACTGAGCAGCGATCTGGCCCCTGCTGTGAGATCGCTGCTCATTACACACAGCCCTGGTTCGTTTTTTTATTGTTGCTCTCCCGCTGATAAGCACACATCGCTGTGTGTGACAGCGAGAGAGCAACAATCCTGAATATGCAGGGAGCAGGAGCCGGCGTCTGACAGCCTGCGGTAATCTGTAACCAAGGTAAACATTGGGTAACCAAGATGGTTACCCGATATTTACCTTCGTTACCAGCGTCTGCAGCTCTCACGCTGCCAGTGCCGGCTCCTGCTCCCTGCACATGCTAAGCTAAGCAGTGTGCGCTGGTAACTAAGGTAAACATCGGGTAACCATACCCGATGTTTACCTTAGTTACCAGTGTCCGCAGCTTCCAGACGCCGGCTCCGTGCAAGCGCAGCGTCGCTTGCACGTCGCTGCTGGCTGGGGGCTGGTCACTGGTCGCTGGTGAGATCTGCCTGTTTGACAGCTCACCAGCGACCATGTAGCGACGCAGCAGCGATCCTGACCAGGTCAGATCGCTGGTCGGATCGCTGCTGCATCGCTAAAGTGTGAAGGTACCCTAAGGAAAAACATGAAAGGAACGGCATCATTAATTACCACCAAATGTAATCTATAGAACTTATGATAATGGTGATGGTTATGATAATGGTGTAATCCATAGAACTTATTATGATAACATTTTTGTTAAAAAGATTGTTGTGCTTCAACACTTCTCCTTTTCATTAACTTTCTAAAAGCAATTAACACATCTTTGTTTCTCAGGCTATAGACAAATGGATTTAACATTGGAACCACAGCCACATACAATAAAGAAATCAAGTTATCTTGTTCTTGAGAATGTTCTGAATTTGGTTTCAGATACACAATCAATATCGGACCATAGAACAATATAACAGTGGTGAGGTGAGAAGTGCAACTGGAGAAAGCCTTCAGCCGGGTTTCAGGAGAACGAATCTTCAAAATTGTGGAGATAATTTGTACATAAGATGTAATAGTGAGGGAAAATGGAACAAAGGCGAGGATGATGTCTTCAATCAAAATAAAGATTTCCCTGCTTGTAGTATCACTTGAAGAGAGTGCAATCATGGTCTTGAGATCACAAAAGAAATATCTAATTTCGTGGGAATTACAAAAATGGAGCACAGACGTAAGTAAGGTCAACAATAATGAATTCAAAGCGGAAAAAGTCCAGCAAAAAGCAGACATGGTGGAGCATAGTCTTCTGTTCATGATAAGTGTGTATTGCAAGGGCTTACAGATTGCCACATAGCGGTCAAAAGCCATGGACGTCAACACAAAAATATCACAGCCAGCGCTGAAGGTAAAGAAGTACAGCTGGGCGATACATTCACTGAAGGAGATTCTGTTATCTTGCGTTAGCGTGATGGACAGCAATTTTGGAAGAGTGGATGAGACGTACATAATGTCTACAAAGGAGAGGTTACATAAAAAGAAATACATCGGAGTATGCAGGTGGGACACCAGACAGATGAGCGTAGTAATCACCAGGTTCCCAAAAATAGTCATTGAGTAGATCATCAAAATTCCAAGAAACAGCAGAATTTCTTCAGTCGCCAAAGTAGAGAAGCCTGAGATGTTGAAGTCAGTCTCTGTTATGTTCTCACAGTGATTCATCATTTTTTTTCTAGTCAAGAAGGGTAAAAGCTTTGGTTTAGTGAATACATTTTAAGTGGTCACTGCTATTTCCAAAATGTTCTATTAATTAACAGTTAAAAAAAATATAAGAAATTGTGTATCTTAGAGAAATAAGTTGCAGTCTCCAGTTATAAGCCACTACATCCCATCTCACCTTCCTCCTGAACTCATTATCCACTATGTACAACAACTAAAATCCATCTTTGTCAAAACAAAATTGCCTGCTAGCTCACTGAGGAATGAAATTACAAGTGCCTATTGCAGTCTATGGAGAATAAAGGGAGGAGAAAGGGAGGAGGAGATGGGAGAAGCAGAAAATAGGCAGACCGTTCGTGTAAACCAGATCTGGATTCACAGCTACACTGCTTTTTCTGTCCAATGTATGATGCCTCACATGCTGCTTCTGAAGATGTGCTACACAGAAAAAGGTGAAAAGGAATCATATCTTTGTGTACTGTGCATTATAGCAGCTAGTGTCTGCCCATAAACTCACAGATAATTGAATTTAGAGATAGAATTTGTAGAAAAACAGACTGCAAGAAAACGAAGAATACAAGTCATTTAATGGACAGAAATAGTGTTATAAACAGAACCCAAAACTACTTTAACACTAGAAGTCCCAGAGAGGGGTCATTGAACATTTCTACCTTTGGAACCCAGAGACGGGTCAAATGACCTGAAGGATTTTAGCTAACATCCTATAATCACCGTCTTTTGTACTGTAATTAAGGCCATTACTGTCGCACCACAGGAGGTTGTTGTTTTCCATTGAGTTTAGCCATTTAGTTTTTAGTTAGTTCTAAGTGCCAAGTACTAAGGGTCATTTGACCCTCTTTCGGGACTTCAGGGGGGAGCTCGAAATTTCTGGGACTTCTAGTGTTAAAACTCTGAGTTGGAGAAGAGTACTCTGTTCCGGATTCTCATATTTTTGCAAGAATGTAGAGCAATTACAAAAGCAGTTTCTTATTTTGGAGGACCCGTCATTTTTCCAGAATTTTTCCTGGAGAAATACTCAAGTTTCTTATTGACTTCGATTATACTCGGTCCTCGAGTCGCGCCCATCCAAGCATTAACTGCTCGTTACAAGTACCGAGCACATGAGCGTGGTATTGCTCGCTTATCACTAATGGTAACCAAACTGTTTAAATGTACAATAATACATTTCTGACATTTAGAAAAATATACTTGACCAATATAGCTTCCCATCTTTTTAATAACAGTCATAAGGCATCCATCCATGGAGTTTGTCAGTATCTTAATCTGTTAATTGTTTAACAAAAAGGTGCACAGCAATTTTGACATATAATAGTACCGGGGTGCTGCCACAAGCAGTATTAACAATGAGTTTTAAGGGGAGAAAAAGATACTGCATAAATCGTGAAGCACACCCAAGAGTTATATTAATAAATAGGATTTTATTGAATTGCAAAGAGAGTTAAAACACAATTAAAAACATACAACCCACACCAGGGTATCTCCATGATTCACAAAAAATGTGCAAAGAATGTGCACTGCAATCAACAGTTGTGCAATCACATAAGTCACAATATCCTGATAGATACATGTGACAATATTGGAGTATGGGTCACCAACTCATCTATTCTACCAGGCCATTATATAGATTTTTTCTGGAATGATAATCAGAACACATCTCAACTGTGAGAGAGAGCTAATGGTTTAAAATAGCCCTAACCAAAGTATATACTGACCAATGGTGGACCCAACTAAGCATAGCAACTCCAGGCAGTGGAGACCCTGGGATACGCCCCATGCGTATCGCCAATAGGCTTCATCAGGGACAAACAGTTTTCCACTTTTCAGTTTTCCACTTTTCTGTGTGTGTTGTGATGTCACCTGAAAATCAACAGTATGGGCCTTCATTTGTTTATGTTTTGCATTTCCATGAACTTTTATTATTTGTTTGATGGAAAAAAGCCCCAGAGCTCTACGCTCATTTAGACCTTTGATCAGGGACGATACCAAAACTTTAAAATGTACATTCCACACAAGATCCTTTAATATTCAAACCTTGAAGTCTAATTCTCATCCCAAACCAGACTCCTAAAATTATATCAAACTCAAGACCACAATAGTAAAATATATTTTGACCAGACACAAGATAAGTAAAATTATTTTGGACTCCAAGATTAATTTAGACCTCAAAATTGTAGTAAAAATGAATTGAGACTCCAGAGAAAACTACTGAAATGAAATAAACCTTCAACCCTTCCAAAAAGGAAAAATATATAAGTAACTTCTACCATGACCTCTTTCTTTCCAATGTCCTGACGCTGTACATTATTAAAACGCTATGTTTTGGGCACCAGTGGTTGTTCCATTCAGAATGGCAATCATATTGGTATAATTGCATTATATCACTGTCGGCAGGTTCAAAAGTTGGCTTCTTCATTTTGGATTCACCCTTGCCTCTATTCTAAACATTTTCTTGAGGAACATTTAGAAAAGAGTTCACTTTATCACAAAGCATTTCTTGACTCTGTAAAACGCATTAAGTATAAAACGTTTTTAATTTTTAGCTCCTTGTGGTAATTTCCATCAGGCCTCACAAAAAAATTGCATCAATTGCTAATTCCTTTTTCTATCATCTGAGAGTAAAAAGAAATTTACACTTGCCCCCACAACCATCAATTTTTTTTGTAGATTAAAGTCAATACAGTACAGTACACATTGGCAAACAAATAAGAACATAGATTCATTATTAATAGGCCAGTATTAACCCCTTAATGAGAGCGGGCCATACTGGTATGTCCTAAGCCATCATAGTGTAATCACCTGCAGCTGCGGTGGGCAGCCAGCAGTGATTCCTGCACATGTCAGCTGATTTGAACAGCTGACATGTGTGCCTCGCAGGCACGGTGGATCCCTTAAAACGCACTGTCAAAATGTGACAGCGCAATTTAAATGCCCGGAGCGGTAAATGTTCACTCACCTGGCTCCATCGGCGACGCCGGAACGTGATCACTGTGAGCCGATGGTTACCATGGTAACACAGGATCATTTGATGACCCCTGTAGCTCAGATGACTCTCTTCCTGTTTCAGCCAGTCTAGTGCTGCCTGTTACAAGACATGAGCATTTCTGATAATCTTAGGTGTGTAGCAGTGATCAACAGAAATAAATGAGCGATCAGACCGCTGATACTTACAGTCCCCTAGGGAGACTAGTAAAATAAAAAAAAGTTTTAAAAAAATTAAAAAATAAAAAAACCTAAAAGTTTAAATCACCCCCGTTTCAACCCATTAAAAATTGAAGGGTTAAAAAAACAAATATTCACATATTTGGTTTTGTCGCATTGAGAAACGCTCCATCTATCAAAATATCCAATCAATTAATCTGATCGGTAAACGTAGTAGTGGCAAAAAAACCTCCAAATGCCAAAACTATGTTTTTTGGTCGCCGCAAATTTTGCACAAAACGCAATAACAGGTGATCAAAACGTAGCATCTGTGCGAAAATGGTGCGGTTAAAAACATAAGCTTGAGACGCAATAAATAAGCCATCACTGAGTCATGGATCCTGAAAAATGAGAACGCTACGGGTTGCGGAAATAGGCGCAAAAAGTGTGCCACTTTTTTGGACAAACTTCTGTTCTTAAGTAAACCTATTCATGTTTGGTGTTAACAAACTCGTACCAACCTGAGGCATCACACCCACACATCATTTTTATCGTACAGTGAAAATGGTGAATAAAATATCCCCAAAACAATCGTGCAGTCACACTTTTTCTTCAATTTTTCCGCACTTAGAATTTTTTGCTGTTTTCCAGTACACTATATGCTAAAACGTATGGTTTCATTCAAGAATACAACTCATCCCTCAAAACAAACAAGCTCTCATATAGCAAGATTAATGGAAAAATAAACAAGTTACCGCTCTCGGAAGAAGGGGAGCAAAATAACCCAAAAAAACAAAAAACGGAAAATCGGCCAGGGGTGCAGGTGTAAATGTATTAAAATATCAATAACTCACCATCAGTGAACTCAAGCCTGTAAGTCATTGGTTACTATAGAGGTTTCAGGGAATAATATATAGTCTTTGCATGCACTAGGGAAGTAATTAAATAAAGAGTAATTTCTGTTTATTGAAATCCCCCATTAATTAATCAGAGTAAGTGGTTATATATAATAATATTAATAATATTTGTTTTTTTTAATTCAAAAATGTATTTGTATATCAACAGTTAAAGATTTAAACAAAAACTACGAAAAAAAAACAGTCAAATAGAATACGACAAACATAGTGTAAGTGTAAACAAAAGTAAATTTATAAAATGTTTGTTAACCCCTTGACCCCGAGCGATTTTCCATTTTTCGTTTTTCTTTTTTGCTTCCCTTCTCCCGAGAGCCGTAATTTTTTTATTTTCCATCAATCTTGCCAAATGAGGGCTTGCTTTTTGTGGGATTAGTTGTACTTTTAAATGAAATCATAAATTTTACGTATAGTGAACAGGAAATCAGCAAAAAAATCCCAAGGTCGGAAAAATTGCAAAAAATGTGCTATTGCATGATGGTTTTTGGGATATTTTATTCACTGTGCTCACTATATGATAAAACTAATGTGTCGGTGTGATGCCTCAGATTAGTGAAAGTTCATAGACACCAAACATGTATAGGTTTACTTTTATCTAAGGAGATAAAAACAATTCAGAAGTTCGTCCATAAAAAGTGGCACACTTTTTGTGCCATTTTCCACAACCCGTAGCGTTCTCATTTTTCATAATCTGGGGCTCAATGATGGCTTATTTTTTGCGTCTCAAGCTTACATTTTTAACGATACAATTTTTTGTGCAGATGCTACATTTTGATCCCCTGTTATTGCATTTCGGGCAATATTTGCGACAACCAAAAAAACGTAATTTTGCTGTTTGGAATTTATTTGCCACTATGCTGTTTACTGATCAGATTAATTGTTTTTATATTTTGATAGAGGGCATTTCTGAAAGCAGCAATACAAAATGTGTGTACATTTTTTATTTTTTTAACCCTTTAATTTTCAATGGGGCAAAAGGGGGGTGATTTGAACTTTTAGGGATTTGTTTTTTAACTTTTGAAAACTTTTTTTACTTTTTTATTTTATAGGGAGCTATAAGTATTATTAGTCCGATCGCTCATTCATTTCTCTTGATCAGAGCTACACAGCTCAGATCAGGAGAAATGCTCATCTTCTGCTACAGGCAGCACTCTGCCGCCTGTAACAGGAAGTGAGTCATGATAGACACAGGAGTCATCACATGACCCTGTGCTACCATGACGACTATCAGGCTCCCTGTGATCACGTCACGGGGCTTCTGATGGCAGTGGGTAAGTACGCGTTATCTGCTACATCGCTTTAAATCTCGCTGTCATATTTTGACAGCACAATCTAAGGCAGACCTGGGCAAGAGGCGGCCCGCGGGCCACATCCGGCCCGCCTACTCTCTGTGACCGGCCCGTCTGGCTCAGGGCGTCCTTGCTGGCCGGTCAGTGATGAGGGCAATCTGACCTGTTGTCCAGAGCTCCAGGCTCCGGGAGGCCCGTGGTCAGATTGCCCTCATCACACGCTGCGTGCCGGTTAGGAAACAGAGGACAGATCCTGCACCTCCGCACAGTCAGTGCAGGCAGCGGAATGCAGGAATCTCTCCTCTGTTCCCTGTCCGGCACCTTTTTCTGTGGCACACGTGCGCCCTGATATGGTCAGTACGGCGCGCGCGTGTCATTTGAAAAGTTCCCGCCCGGCAGCAGAAGACGCTGCAGCGGTGGGGCCCTTACGGAGAGAGGCAGCGGCTACTAGGAATACAGCGTCGGCGCAGCCTGGGCATGTGAAAGAGAAGCCGCTCAGCAGGGGGCTCATACGGAGGTGCCTGAGGAGGGACAATAAGAAGAGAGAGGTGAGTGGTTACTAGTAACCCGCGGGGAAAATGGGGGACGGGGGGGAGGGGGTTAACTGTTGAC